>NC_065511.1:17218112-17221640 GCF_006386435.1 Epinephelus moara | reverse complement strand
AGAGCATCTGTCATCTTAGAAAAGTCAAAAGAAAAGAAACAGTGAGACTGCGAGAGAGAAAGAGAGCGTGTGTGCACGAAAAAACGCAACACTGATTTACAATTGTGGCGACCTCCTCCCAGGCTACCTTTGCATCATCAGCTCGTGGAGGTCTGCTCGCAGTTCCGTATAGTCGGACACTGCGAGCTTGAACCTCCCGGACCAAAACATCAGTTTCCTCCTGGGAGAAGTTTGGCCGTCTGACGCTGCTGCTCTCTTCTGCCATGGCGAATTGAGTAAACTCTCATTACGCCTTCGCGCGGCGCATTTAAGGGCGAGGAGAGGGGCTCATGTGATTGGTGTAATGTGAATGGGCTGTGTAAAACCCACTCCACGCCTTCTCTCCTCCCTCTTTCCGACTTGCGCAGGTAGGAGGGACGGAGGTGGGAAAGACAAGTAGCTGCGCCAGCACGCACGGTGCAGAGTCCTGCACTGGGTCGGGTACCCACGGGTACCCGCAAAAACAGCTGATTTGCGGGTGGTTTTTAAAAAACTATTTTTTCCCGGGTTCGGATCTGGGTGGAAAAAATAACATGCGGGTCGGATCGCGGGTTTTAGATAAACACATCAGTCATTAGTTCGGTAAACTACAGATAACTATCTTGGTCATTATTTACTCTCTGAGGATCGCTGCGCTATTTCGCAACGGTCATTGGTTCAGCTGTTTAAACGCGTTTCACCATCTAATAACACAATTTGTGATTGGACGACAGAATCAACATGGCTGCCACCGTCTAACAAGCGCCGCTTCCAAAACAATAAATAAGTTGATAAAACGTACAACTATCACTTTTTAATGTTTCTGAAGTGTTTCCCTGATGGATTACTTCTCTCCTCGATGGATTCTAAAAACACGTGACGGCTCGTAACTGCTGAACATCGCTCTGGACAGAAAGTAAGTCTATTATTACACATGTAAAGTTCCTTTACATAGATTAAAAGTTTGCATTAAATGTAACAAACGAGTGCTTTTACACTCGTATGGGAGAGGAACACAGAGGGTTGATGATGGAGCTGAAGTCAGGTTTTCATTGTGAGAGCTGCTTCATTCAGGTCGTTGTTTACTTACTGGCACCTTAAATGTGGCGATATGCTGTTCAATATTCAGCCAATGTGACCCAAAATGTTTACTTTAAATCCGGGTTACGGGTCGGGCTGCGGGTCGTGTTTCAACGGGTCGGACCGGGTTGCGGTACTAATTGGCCTGATGCGCAGGTTTGTGGTTCGGGTGCGGGTTTGTACGTCGCCGGGTCGGGTCGGGGCGGATCTTGAAAACTGGACCCGTGCAGGACTCTGGCACGGTGTGCCAAACTTGCAAAATCCGCCTGGCCACACCCAGTTGGCGAAGCGCAGGTGCGCTGCGCCCCCGCCTCGCCCGGTCTGTGAAACTAGAGCCCATAGACTGTAAATGGATTTAGGAGCCTGATCATACCTAGTATTAACATGTATCTTTGATGATCTGATCACAAGTGGACAGTTCGGCGAAGTGTTGTGTGAATGTCCACTATTTTGCTGCAAGGAAGGAGATGTGTTGGATTCTACTGCCAGTGACATCTCCAGCTGTACCGAAACAACCAGCAACATAACTAGTGAGCAGCTAGCAAAAGTGTAAACACTGTAACTGTGCACAGGGTCCTTTGATCTTATAGTATAAGTAGTCTGAGTGGGCGGAAGTTCGCTGCATAGATCAGGCTCTCATTGGGCGGAACGAGCCACCCGCTGAAGTCCCGCCCTACCACCTCCGGTTGCAGTTTTCAACACGTCCTTTACTAACTTTTGCAGTGTTTGATCTTGCGGGGATGTAGCCATTTTTCTGCCATGGTTTGCGTCCTGTAGGCAATATTTTTGTGGGCGTGTTACACGAAAACCTGTTTCCCCCCGGCAATATTTTTGCAAGCGCACCGCTGCTGTGGCACCGCCCAGAACAATTGTGATTGGTTGAAAGAAATACAAGCAGCCGGGCGTTTTTTCTCCAATCCTAAAGTGAGAGTCGGCCCAGCCAAGAAAGGTCTGGTGAGCGAGACCATAGTATAAGTGACATAGGCAGTAAGGAAATCTGAACAAAAGTGGTCAGCTGGAGAAGTATGACTCAGGTTAAACGGCGATACGAGTCAGCGGTCCCCTTGTGTTTGGATCACCGAAACACAAGTTATTACCAGGTATACACAGGCTTCAAGTGTATTTCCTGTTAAAATGTTTGGGGTTATGGGCAGTACTCGAGTTGAGGAGGGATGAGGGGGGATGGCATCCCCCTTGAAATAAAAACGGTCAAAATCACCCCCCTTCTAAAACTGCCATCCCCCCTTTCCATCCCTTGTGTCATTTTTTGAATGAATGTGGTATTACTGCTATTTCAACATTTAGTTTTACCTTTGGTTTTACTTGGTTTTACGTGCATATCACAACGAAAAAAATGATAAAGTTACATTAAAATTATGTATAACAGAGCTTTCATACAGCTTTGCACACACATTACTCTTGGATGGATTACTCGCGAATGCAGGGTCGCGCAGAAATGCCACGCATATCACATGAAAGTGCAGGACCAGAGCTTTCCAGTGATACACACATCATTGTGCTGTCATCCCATCATGCTATAAATACAGATCAATTGTCTACAAAATAAAAACCTGACGAATTTCTTTACAATCCATTATACAGATCTTGTTATCAGTCACTTCATATCGTGAGGAATAATATTATTACTATTTTTCTATTATCTTAGATGTAAATATTGCATGTTTCCTTCAAATAAAACACATTTTTGACTTGTGAATGAGTCAGTGGAATTTCTTGCAATAATGAAAAAATACCGGCAATCATGTCTGCCTGGCACAAACCACATGTTTTGAACAGCTGTGAAGTGACAGAATGTCCCACCATCATGGTTCTTATATTGCCAGATTCCAGAGAGTCTCCCCTCTTCATATATGGCAGAATATGTCAACTTCCAACTTGCTATGGTGAGATACATGTAAAAATGGAAGAATTTAGTAACACAGATTTTTTTTTCATTGATATAAAAATTAATATAAAGTACAGGCACATAGAAGGACATGTAATGATGGCAAATCTGGATAGCCCAGATTGTCCTGAAAAAAAATAAGAGGCAGGTGAGAAATTATTTTGAGCCCCAAAACCATTTTATTTCAGTGTTTTGTTTTGTTTTTAAATCCACACTTGAATGTTGGGCATTTTCAAGAAAATATGTAGTTTTCTTAAAAATCAACTGGAAGAGTAATGTCATGTCCTTGCTGCTTAGTCATTCTAACAAAACCATAATGAGCTTGTTTTCTTCACATAGAGGATACAGTGGGGCAAAAAAGTATTTAGTCAGCCACTGATTTTGCAAGTTCTCCTACTTAGAAAGATGAGAGAGGTCTGTAATTTTCATCAGAGGTACACTTCAACTATGAGAGACAAAATGAAAAAAAAAATCCAGGAAATCACATTGTAGGATTTTTAAAGAATTTATTTGTAAATTATGGT
>NC_065511.1:17200260-17217262 GCF_006386435.1 Epinephelus moara | reverse complement strand
AATCATACAATGTGATTTCCTGGATTTTTTTTTCTCATTTTGTCTCTCATAGTTGAAGTGTACCTCTGATGAAAATTACAGACCTCTCTCATCTTTCTAAGTAGGAGAACTTGCAAAATCAGTGGCTGACTAAATACTTTTTTGCCCCACTGTAACTATGGCCAGCAAGCAAGGGAGAAGAACTACTGAGAACAAAAAGCATGACTATGTATTTTGTATTATTCGTATTTTTTAATATATTTTTATATTTTAAGTTTCAATTTGCACTCCATGCCCTGAAGTTGGGAATTTTAACCTACAGTATTTGTATCAATAAAGATCAACATTTTTCCCAATTTCTTTTCCATTTTTTTCATGAAGGGGTTCTTGTTTAATTTATATGATTTAATTAATCACAATTAAAAATTAACCCTTAGATACCAGTTTTCATCATATACCACTAACTGCTTTTTTGAAAAATACACTATAATTCAATATTCTAAAAGCAAAATTGACTTTGATTATTATTAGTATCATCGGTTGACGCAAGTAGAAGAAGAAGAAATGATTTTGCACTTGTCCTGTGCATTTGACCCTAACTATGTAAGAGCAGTGGTACTATGGCAGACCCTCCGCGCTGTCATCAGTACAAATTATGTTCCCATGTGATAAAATCCACCATCCCCCCTGATTTTCTTTTACAACTTGAGTACTGGTTATGGGGTAGGGTTAGGGTTAATGCGGTAGCTGACAGGAAGTATGCAGGAACCACTGCTGTGGCTCCAACTAAAAAATAGCATTGAAACAGCCTATTGGTTTGACTACGTCTGTAGGTTTAGTGACAAGTCAGGTTTAGTAGTAAATGCTGTTGTTTGTTTAAATCTCTCTTTTTTCTTTATATCATCTAATTTTTAATTAAATGTCACCAAAATATTTGACAATACACCCAAAACCATCAGAATTATGAGATTTTTTTTCAGAATTTAATCACTAAAACTTTGTTAAATTTTTAGGACTAAAAATACACACAAAAAAAGAAGAAAAAAAAGAAGACAAAATAGTTTTGCACATGTGGTGTTATGGCCTTGAGTTGTCAGAAGGTGTGTGAGATGCCATATCTTCCTGGTGGTGCAGTTAGTAAGTCCCTTGCTCTGGGGACACAGAGGTTCAAGGTTTGAATTCCCAGGTTGGCAAGTATTACACTTTCTGAACAACTTTCACTCAGGTCTTGACAATCCACCAGAAACCAGCAGGTTGCTGTGTGAATTCTTTCAGGACTATATCCCCTAATAAAAAACTTAAAATTATGTTTTGTGACCTCCCTCTCTCCGCCTTTTGCTTCTGAGGCTGATTTAGCTTCCTGGCTTCGGAGCCAGTGGGCGGGGTTGGAGGGGTTGTCAGGAAATTACCTGCAACCATATAGATTTTCTGTTTCGGCCCATCTGCTGTGAACCCTTCTGGTTAAAAGGTTGACATGTCATATCCTCTGCTACTTTATCAATTTCTGAACTAAAATTCCCCATCTCCTGTGTCAAATCTCTAATATACAATATATTCAACTCAAGTAAGAAGAATTTATTTCAGGTCATAATTCTTCCTGTCAAAATCTACTATGACCTTCAATGACCTGCTGATTTGTTTAGTAGTTGAATGGTAAGGTGGTTGTCTTTTGATGCAAAGGTTAAGAGTTCAGCCCCTCTTTTGCCATCTTGCAGGTGGTCTGAATCTTTGCATTTTCCAGGATAACTTGACTCTTTTCACATAGTAACACTATTTGTGTATAGATTAATAGACATATATTTAAATCAGCACAAATGTAGTCACGTGACGCACATCATGTCTCTGAAAGGACATTATCTACGTCAAAGAAGCATCAGCATATAGTTATGACCCTGATGAATAATTTCAAAGAACACTAAGAGTTTTGCTTCTTGTCAATTATAAAGCATTCAAATGCTTGCCACCTGCTTGGACCCTGATAAATGTCGCTTGTGGCTTTATTTTTTTTCTCTGTGTACAATAAATTGAATAAACATTTTTGTCTTTCAACCATTTTTGTAAGTCTCTTTTCTTATGCACTCTGTAAGCAGTGATTGTGGTAGTAGTCAGAATTTCAGCTCAACTTCAGAATACAGGGCTACAACAGACCACCATGACACAATTTTAGATGTTTTTTCAGATGTTTTCTTTAAGCACTCTAACAAAAATACTGCATGTTTATGATGGCAAATGAGTGCTTCATTTGATTTCTCATGCATCGCATTTTTAGCCCAGATTTTAAAACAATATGTACTTGATTCACACGGAAAAAATTATTGACAAACAAAAATTCAGAGATGCACAATCTGAAAAATAGGGCTTTCAAAATGTAAGAGTAACATAACAAGGTAACCATCTGCATTTTAGTGCTATTAAGTATTGCCTGACTATGAATTCAAAGGCAAGATCCCCCCAGTATAACATACTTAGGATGAAACCCTTGAAATACTGCTGTGATTTTCATCTCCATCCATCCATCCAGCCATCCATTTTCATCCGTTTATCTAAGCCAGGTTGCAGGGGCAGCAAACTGAGTAAGATGGTGCACTTGTTTCTCTCCCCAGCAACCTTTTCCAGCTCCTCCTGGGGGGATCCTGAGGCATTCCCAGGCCAGATGAGATACATTATTCCTCCAGTGTGATCTGGGTCTGCCCAGGGCCTCCTACTACTTGGACATGCCCGGAACACCTCTGACAGGAGGCACCCAGGAGGTATTTTGGCCAAATGCCCGAACCAACTCAACATGTCCCGCCCTTTGGATGTGAAAGAGCAGCTCTGTTCCGAGCTCCACCTGGATGTCTGAGCTTGTCAGCCTATCTCTAAGGCTAAACCCAGCCTCCCTAACAAGGGAAACTAATTTCTGTTGCTTTTATCTGCGATCTCATTCTTTCTCATGACCATAGGTGAGGGTCGGAACGTATATGGACCCGTAAATCCAGAGCTTTGCCCTCTGGCTCAGCCAACTCTTCACAACAACGGTCCTTGATTATATTTGATCACTAACATGCTTCTCCCTCTAACGTCTTTTGCTTCTGATGTTTGCCCCATTCTCTTTATTTCCTCTGACCCTTAACTGTATCGGTACATGATTGATGAAGTTGATTTTAATTTATTTAAGGACATTTTTGACTTTCTTTTTAAATGGTTAGGCCCAGAGTTGCAGGCACCTGTTGAAACCCTTCTTATCATCCACACACTGCCTTAGCCTGGTGTTAAGGAATGAAAAAAAAAAAAATTCATTATGAAATAACACACCCTCTTTGCTTTTTGTGCCTTTTCCAATAAATCCCTAGTTACCACAAGAGAGAGCAAGTAACAGAGGAGGGAGAGCAGGAAAGAGCCCTGAGGGGGGGCATGTAGTGTTGTGGTTAGAAGCACCATGTCTCAAACCATCTGCTGCGCTACTCTCACATAAACAACAACCTCACGGTAACAGCTCGCTCCTCCTTTTTATTTCTCATCTCTGTCCACGTCTCTCACACACAGTCATCCTAACACTTCTGCAACACTAACTTCTCTCTCTTTCACACAGGACACACAAACCTCTCACCTGCACACAACACCCAGACACAAACTCTGGTCCCCACTTCTATTTACCTCCCTGGTAAAGCAGTTGCTGCCTTAATTGTTATTTAGGGAGGGTGGGAGAGGAGTGGGGGGAGGAGGTAAGACAGAGGGATGATAGGGATGTTATAATGAGGCAGAGGGAGCAACAGAAAAAGGGAGATTAGAGAGGAGAGGGAGCAAATGGAAAATGAGCGGGACAGAAGAAGAAAACATGAGAAAAGAGGTCGCTAAGAAGAAAACAAAAGGCGAAATGAGGGAAAATTGGATGAAAATTAGGTGGTCAAGGAAAAGTAAAAGGGAGAAGTCACTTAAAAAGCATTGCACACCCAGGCTGTTAACAGCAGCTGCACATAGTGATAAAATATTGATAAACTGATTTTTCTGTTTCAGGGCCATGTTATATTAATACTACACATAAAATGAAATGAAAGAGAAAAAGAACTGTTTTGATACAACTTTTGTTGTATAGAGGTAAAACTGATGTTGACAAAGTTTTCCTTTGGGGAAATAATTTGCAGCTGGAAAAAAAAAAGTAATAAATTGCAATATATCGTATCGCAATACTCAGTGTATCACAATATCGCAATAATATCGTATCATGGGTTCTCTGGCGATTCCCACCCCTATCAGATATGTCTCTCCATTAAAGTGCTGGCCAGTACTTCATCTTGATGGCTGTGATGCACATCACTGCGGTTGAGGTGATAGGACCTGTACACAACGAGAAGGGGATGAGGATGATGATGTTTAATGGCAAGTGTAAATTAACCAATGAGTGTAAGCATAGGGCTGGTTTGCCTTGTAGTATCCCCCTCCTGATCTAATCTCATTGGCCCATGTAGAAATAATTGTGGATGTTTCCTTGTTAGTGGAAGTGTGTTTTTATAATTTAGCAAATATCACTTGTCTTTCATACAGACATCATCTAAATGTATGATGTAGGTAAGACTAAAAGATTAAATTAATCTAAATATAAAATGATTAAAAACAAAAAGATTTCACCACCACGCCTGTAGACGTAGATCAACTTTTATGACTGTGTAAGCAATACAAATTCATCTGTGATGAGTCTTCAATTTGGAAAATGTAAGAAAATTTGCAAGCCAGGCTTTATGCTGAGCATCAAAATGCTGTTGTCATAAGACGGGGCCCTGTTCTCACGGCTTGTTGCTGCTTGATTTGAACTACATAACATAAAGATCTCAAAACAAAACATCAAACAGTGGGAGCTGGGAAGAGGCGGGTAAAAAGCAGCGGGACTCCCGTGTCAGCACAAAACAGCAGGAGTAGCAGCCTGATGGAGAAGTATCTGGGAGCAAGATACTGTATAAGAGCTTGACATTAGGCGTGTGTAAAATAATAATTAGTTCACTTGTGCATGTAAAAAAAAAAAAAAAAGGAAAAAAAAACACACAATTTAAGTTTCTCTCAAATCTGTTGAGAACAGCACCTGACAGTTTAATATTAGGTGTACTCAAATGTGCCTCTATTATTTCGTAGCTTGTAAATGCATACAAAGGACTGGTCAAATCAGCACATACCAGACAGAGTTTCCTGAATGATCTTGCAATGGTCAGCAATTATTCAACTTTTCCATCTTTAAAGTTGCCTTTCACAGGTCCCCTTTTCTTTTATTGTGATGGTATCTTTAGTGATAAGGTCATTGCTGTGGCTTTGTGTAGTACTAGCATTAAATATGACTCAAGACAGTCAGAGGGAAGGAGGACAAAAAAGGAGGTAAAAAGATGAAGAAAATCAAGTCAGGAGAAAGACAGATTAGAAGAGCAAGCAAGGAGGAGAAAGGATTATCTGAAAGGAGGTGTAGAGGAAATATGGATAATGAGAAAGGAGCTTAGAGCCACATGAATAACCAGGAGAAAAGGGAAGGATGATAGAGGGGGAGAAGATGTGGAGGAGACAAAGGGGACAACAATGAAGTAAGAGTACGAACGGAGGAGGAGAAGGAGGAGGAGGAGGAGGAGGAGGAGGGGAAAGAGAGGTTAAGAAGAGGAAATGGTGGAGACAGAACAGGAGGGAAACCAGAGGGAAAACAGACAATTAGAGGAGGAGGAAAAGGGTGACAGCACAATAAAGAGATGTAGGTGTGGAGAGAAATATGTAGGAGTAAGAGGAAAGGATGGAGCTAGAGAGGATAGTAAGCTGTAAAACAGAGACAAGTGCTTTGGAAAAAAAATTTTCTCCAGTTATACTACAGACACTGGATCCAGTACAATGGATGATTCTGGGAATGCAGTAGAGAAATGTGTAAACTTGAACTTGAAGCTTCCTTCTCCTATTGCTGCTGTTACAGAGAAATACAGACAAAAGCTATTCTGCTGCTCTAATGCAGAGTGATGCAGTACAGAGAAGAGCAAGCTGTATCTGTCCCCTCTGCCAGTTACAGCTTCAATTCATTACATCCAAATCGATGAGAAAATAATTGTGAAATGCTATCGTATTGACAGCGAAAATGCAATTTGCTCTTTAATTTGATTGAATTGAGATAAACTGCACTGCTCATAAACCAGAAAGAGACAACATGGTTTCCTACTCTCTGAGTCTGTGCTGTCACTTGCCTTGGTATCATAGTCATGAAATGTTTGTTTTATTCATGGGTGAATGCCACTCGTCAAGTTCAGCAGCACAACAAAAGTATGACTGAGGCTTTTGTGCTGGAAAACTAGATGATGTCAATGTACCAGTAAGTATCTGAGTCAATGTGTTTGATTATCAAAACTACTGTAAAACACTTGTGCCAGTGCATTCATCAAAAGATGATAAATCTGTATTTTTCTTCTGAGCACCACTCTTAATAATGAAACGTGTCTGTTTTTTTGTACACTCTACACATCCCTGGTAAATAACACTGAGAAGACTTAAATATGACTGGAATTACAGTGTTGCACTTGTATGCCTCTGTACACCAGTCAAGTTGCACTTACAGTTTACATCCGTGTGAGTGCAAACAAAGATGCTTCACACACATTTTCCCCTCGGCAGCACACAAGATCTGTATAATCAGCACAATTTCAAGCTGGAAATCCAAGATTAGAGTCACCAGTTCAGTATTTGACCAAGTGCCTCCCCTTCTGTCCCTGAGATATGACGTTAAGTAATAGCCAGAAAAGTGTTTTGCAGAAAATTATAATGTCACAGTGAAGCTGACCTTTGACCCTTTGGATATAAAATGTCATCACTTCATCATTATATCCTATGAGACAATTGTGTGAAATTTTGTCATAATTAGTGTAAGAATTCTTGAGTTATGGCCAAAATTGTGTTTGTTTGTTTTAAGAGGTCACTGTGACCTTGACCTTTGGACAGAAAATTCTAATCAGTTCATTTTTCAGTCCAAAAAAATGTGCAAAGTTTAAAGAATACTGACACACAGCTACATAACAAACCCTGGAAGTCAGAATCCACGTTTTTTTAAGCTATTATGGGTCAACTGCAATTCCAAGGTGGAAATGCTCAGACATGAAGTTAGCTGCGTATTTCCGTTATGATACGTCTTGTAGCGGACATAAAACACCATACGGACATGTTAACATGGTAAAAAAAAAAAAAAAAAAAAAGATTTTCACTGTAAGGGGTCTGTGGTTACACACAGTTAACAAGTTCACATTAAAGGCACTGTATGTAAGAATGTGGCCAAAATGGTTACTGCACTCAAATTAATACTGCCGCGAGTCGTGTCCGCACCCCCTCCCCTACAGATTCGAGGTTGCTGGACAGCGGCACGCTGGAGACTGATTTGTTTGCCCACAGGAGGCTGCCGTGGCAGGGCTGCGTCGCCGCGTCCTTGATCTTCGGTTTTCCAGCGGACCGTTCGAGCAAGTCCGGCTTCTCTGCTGCTAACGCTGCTGCCGGGATACAGCTGAGGAGACTACTAATGCTATGTACCGGGACACTGCTAATGCTCCTTGCCGTGCTGCTGTAGCT
Source organism: Epinephelus moara (assembly GCF_006386435.1). Taxonomy (NCBI): domain Eukaryota; kingdom Metazoa; phylum Chordata; class Actinopteri; order Perciformes; family Serranidae; genus Epinephelus; species Epinephelus moara. The sequence goes on along the minus strand of NC_065511.1, from coordinate 17,209,735 downwards.
CAGTTGTAACTGTAACTGATGCTGAGACTCTACTGAGTGCATGACTGGTAGACGGCGGTGGGTGGCGCAACACGCCAAAACACAAATTCAAAACATAAACATGATTTGCGGACTGTAAAAATGTTTTTTAAGTGCGAATATTCTGGCCGTACTATTGTTGTCAGTGAGATCAGTATGTTATATGAACATTATTCCTTAGTCTCTGTGACATATTAGGAGGATTTTATGACTATTTGCTTTATATTTCTTACATATAGCTCCTGTAAGTATAAGTTTATATGACTATAAATATTTATGCATGTGTGTTGTGTCTTTTTTCCATGTTTGTGCTCCTGACCTCTCCAGATGACAGGACGTTGTTCATATACTCAAGGAAGGACTCGTCTTTGATTTCGTTGTCAGTAAAGATGAAGCTGATGCCTTTGCCATGTTGGCCAGCTGTCCTGTACAAACCCTTCAAGTCATCCATCAGGTTGGCTGTGTTGTATGACCTGGCAAAAAACATAATGCATTGAACACATATGCACTTAGAGGCAAAATAAGTGAGTGTCAAAGTGGAAGATTAATGGGTGGACTTAATCACACAGAAACGTGGATGAGAAACTTAATGCATGAAAAGAGTAACAGAGATAGAACAACAGTATTTCAAAGGTATAGTTTACATGAATGCAATGGAAATCTAAGGTTGCAGAGAATGAGAACTGAATCGAGCCTGTGTGAAAAATAGACACGTAACGTAAACACGTAACTGTGTGTGTAGAAAGAGAATAAAAAGCAGCAAGAGAAAAATCAGGTTGCACGTGTTCTCCAAAGAGGGCTGTGAAGTCCAGAGGCTCATTCATATTAATACCAAGCACTAAAATCTGTCAGGAAAAGAGCAGACAGGAGATATGATGCCAACAAACACATGGGGACTGAGGGAGAAAAACACTTGACAGGTTGGGAGAGCGAGACAGAGGCCAGCATGAGACACAGAACAATGAGTCTGACAAAGTGTAGAACAGAGCAAGCAGAGAAAAAAAGTGACAGTTAAATCAAAGGAGAGTTTTTCTTATACTGATCAATCAGCTACACTGAAAAGAGTCTCATAGGAGACAATTATATTGTCCCACAGAGGAGACTCAACTGCTGAGGGGCTGAGGAGTTGCGAAGATATCATACAATAACTATCTTTCAGACCATATCCTGTCCCGGCAATTAATTAATTCTGACTGCAGCTCCTGAAAGATAAGTGATGAATCTTTCTCAAATGTCAGACGTGAGACAGAATATTCATACTCTTAAAAATATTTGGAAAGAAACCAGGAGCAGGAGCCTGTTGGTCTCTTCAATGATGAATGAAGAATGAACAATGAACAAAAAAGTGTAACCTAATTACCTCTGCCAAAGAGGCTATGTTTGCTGTTCAGTTTGTTTGTTTGACGGCAGGATTATGGAAAAACTACTGGCCGTATTTTCCTGAAACTTGTGTACGGTGAAGCATGGGCAGAGGAAGAACCCCATTAATTTTGGAGTTGATCTGAATCAGGGGGCAGTTACACAATTTTTTTCCCCTGCTTTTGTTAACATTGCAAGAAAGGGCATTAGGCCTGGGACGAGGTCTGCACTCTTCGAAATGAAATAATTTTGTGCTTGCAACATAACAAGCTCCTAACTCAACAGCATAGTTGGAGCAGAAAATGGGTGCTATCATAGTTACAGCGTACCTGTACTCTATAGAAAATAACTGCATTGCAGTGACACATGGTGTGGTACATCAGGGTTAGCTTTGCAAAGTGTGAGATTGGTTCAGTCTGAAAACATCACTCGAGAACTTATTAGAACTGGAAGAGTTTTAAGTGATAGGGTGACTCAGTAATATCACTCACAAGTCGTTACTATAAACAACCACATGCTGAAGATGCGTATTGGTGTACTATATGTGAGCATTACCGTGTGAGGGTGATCTGGAAGATCTTGTATCCAGCTATGAATGAGGCCAGTCTGGTCAGGCTCTGTTTACCTGAACCCCCAACACCCACCAATAGGGCGTTGCCTCCAGGTGTTCGAATTATTCTCGAAACCTACACACAGAAAACCAAAGAAAACACATAGAACTAGGATTATTAAAGGGAGTATACATACACATAGCAAAAAAAGGCAAGGAAGACAGAGGGAGATTTTGTGTGTGTGGAGGGAGAAAGCAAGCAAATGTAAACCTCCAAATCAAACTGTATTGAAGTAAAACTGGCAGCATATTTTTGGACTTCAGGGATGTGTGAGCACATCTGAGGGCTTTCAAATGTAAGAAGCTTGACCACAAAGATTTGTTGCGTGTCCAGAGACAAAACTCCAGTGGGATGCTCGTGTCTCAAGGCTCTTTCTGTGTTTGTTTTAAGTTTGACTGCCTGCAACTTGTCATTTTTTATGCACGCACACTTTTATTTAAAAGATGTATACTTTACCCTTTTACAATACCTTTTGTTCTGTTCCGTAATGTAAAAAGCTTGTGATAAATGTTCTTGCAAATATTACCATTTTCCAACTTAAATCACACTAATGTGAATAAATGTTAAAAATCTCTATAGAGTACCTTGACCAGATGTATCATAGCATCCTGAAAGAAGACCATGTCCATGCCAGTTCCTCTGATGCTCTCATTGTAGTGGCTCAGGAACATGTTCAGACGCTCCTTTAAGCTCTCAAATGACTCAATAGGTTCGTACACTTTGGGTAAATCAAAGTCTGAATCTTCTGGCTCTTCCCCTGCGAGGAAAGAAAATTTGACATTAAAATTATCACAATACCAAAGCAAATGCCTTTAAAAAGACACTGCTGAAATGTTCCAGTGCTGTGTCTTTTTGATTGATGGGTACCTGTAGCCTCTGGTGCGTCTCGCAGAAAGTCAACAAAGTATGTGTCTAGTCCATAGTCCCCTATGTTCTTGGGCTCTTCAACAAGCTCCTCCTCTACCAGCTTTGCCAAAGCCTGGTCAAACCACTCCACATCCTCAGGCATGGTAAATCTGTCAGCTATCACACGACTGCACTCGTGTTTCCACAATGCCAGAAGCACCTGTAAAATAATGAATTGTGTTACTGCTTCTGTTCAAGCCAGTAAGGTCAAAAACCTTATGTTGGGCAAAGCGTCTCTTCAGTCTGTCAGCCAATTCAAGCCAGCAGGACAGGTGAGTGTGGCTCCTGAATTAGCTAATTCAGCTCTAATACATACATAGGCACAGAGAGCCTCGCCAATATGACAAGCAGCATTGATTGGGAGGAAACGTTTTATTCTTTAATGGAAGCATTGAGTGACTTTGATGACTAGGTAAAAAAAAAGATTCACAAAGCATTGAGCAGAGACACACTGGATCATTTGTTTGCACTGAGATCCATTAAGGTAGACATTGATTAGATGTATCGATTGTAAGAATTCTGCACATACAGCAACTACATCATGAAATAAAGCCTTGGGAAAGTTTTATACATATCCAATACTCTTGTATTCTGCTAGAATAGTTTAGCTCATTCTGTTCTAGTCAAAGTCTTCTGAGTTGAGTTGGCAGCCTCAGCAGGGGTGTTTGCTAGACTCTGGGCAGCCTTAGGTAGAAGATATATTTCATTGTATTCTATTATTCAGTGAGGCCACAAACCAACAGTGAGTTGGACACCTCAGCAAGAACTGAGCTTGCAATACTAGCATTTCCTATTTTCCCTGACAAACACTTCTGTCTCTCTACTAAACTGGGAATATAATATGTGTTAATGTATCATGTAGTCATACGTTAGCCTTACCACCTAAGTAAGGGTTTGGCCACAATGTGTTAGGGTTTCTTCACTACTCCAGTCTAGCACAAACTTCTTGTGTTTATTTGAATATAATACAGTACTCTGCAACACACTACATTATGTTACTTCTGTCTATGATCTGTTTACATGCACACAAGAAAACTACTATTACTACTGGAGGAAATGATCTGACATCAGTGCAAGAACCTTGTCACTGTAAATATGCATTTACATGCAGTAGCCTGTATTTTAACTAAAGCTGGAATATTTGAACACACAATACAGTGAGACATATTTGGGCTTATTTGTAGAAATGATTTTGTCAGTAGAAGTTTTAGTCCATTGATTTAACTTTACTTTTTTATAACTTTTACTTTTGCAATACCTTGTCTGAAGTCTTTGTCATATGCATGCATTTTTGTCAAATCCCCTGTATGCATGATCAAGAAATTAATACAAATACCCTTAAAGAGATACAGATACAAATAGTGCTTCATTTGAAAAATTTTCTTTCCTATTTCATTCCATACCAAAGGTGAATGGAAGCATTCAGTTGCATAAAATGCCACCGGATGCCAAAGGTGTGTAGAATAGACATACTTTTGAGCGTTTAAGTAACATCAAGATATGCTGAACTGCCAACTCCTTCAAATACAATGTGCTCGACTTCACCACATAACAGACTATATGGGTTGTAGCTGCTGCTGTAGTTGGCCAATAATATGCCACAATAAACCCAAGAATGCTTGCTGTGATTGGCTGCAAACCATATAAATAGCCGTTTTTTTTTCGAGATCTGGGTACAAGAGGATCAAATGTGTGTCACTTGACTGGAAATTTTGATACAACTCTGTACTAGATTACTCTGGTCAATACCTTAAATGTTATGGGTACCAACACCCAGCCCTACATGCTACCCATCTTTTGTATCTATGGGAGCTTTCACACCTGCCCTGTTAGTTTCGGTTCAATCGAACTCAAGTTTGTTTCCCCCCTGAAGTCGTTTGGGCAGGTGTAATCACAGCAATCACACTTGGGTGTGCACGAAAACAACCGGACCGAGGCCTTCTTGAAAAGGTGATCGCATTCTGGTTCGGTTCATTGTGGTGAAACTTATTCCGACCTCAATCCGAACCAACTGCAGTCGCATTACGCATTGTTTGGGTTAAACATGAGCATGTTACAGTCCTGGAGGATTATTAATGTGCGCCTCTTACTGTAATGCCTTAATATGAACATTTGGGGCATCCAATGCATCAAAACTTTTCTAGTTTTCTAGTTGGAGCCGCACCTCGTTTTCAAACTCTATGGTTTGCCTGAAGTGAACAATGACAGCAATATAGTACACGATGACCAGCGCTTAAATCAACGCATTTGTCCCTCCATTATGACATTAAAAAGTGTCACATTTATCTTGTAAGTTTACTCTTCCTCAACATTTTGTTTATTTCCTGGATTTTTACCTCATGGAAATTCTGACCAATCAAGAACAGCTTTCTCACTCAAGGTATTTGATCTGATCTGCTTGTAAATGCTGAGAACATGAACCAACTCAAGGCAATCATGCAACTTTGTAACAAAATAAGTCCCTGATTCAGACCAAAGCAAGCAAACTCTAGGTCTGAAAGCAGCCCATGACATGACATTTTCGAAATCATGTCAATAAAAAAAAAAACTTATGTAAGTGCAAATTTAAATGTTCTCACCTGGACAGAATTGACCACCTCAGCGTTTGTATTGAGCATGCCTTGCCAGATCCTGGACAGATCCCTCAGGTTGAAGATGTAGTGGAACTTGGCAGGAGTTGGAAGCATCTTGTTTTTAGTCAACTGCCAGAGATGGCGGGTCAGAGACACCAAACGGGGTACGGTGCTCCGAACCTCATTGGCAAACCCACGACGAGCACAGAAGTGGCCCTCACCAATCACACCTTGAGAATTGGATTGATGATGGGGTAGTGGAAGTTGGTAAAGTAAAAACATATAATTCTTTTCAAAAGCATAAGACACAGTACATTATGTAATGAATCATGAAATGTTGTAAATTTTGAGTCACTTCAGTATTATCAGTATTTTAATAACACGGCACTGTAGTATCATCAATATCAGTTTTGATAACACGTTACTTAACATTTTTCAAATGTTTAAATACCATACATAAAGGATGATTCCACTGCACTATCTTTACACACCAAATATCTTGTCAATGGAAGCATTGGAGGGCAGGGTACAGTTAAAGATGGAGAACTGCCTCTTCAGTCTCTGTGGGATGTCATTACGGCCTCCTCCAGGATGGATCATAGCTGCCAGAAACTGAACGTCCACAATATTGGTGAACTCTCCTGGTTTCTCCAGATTGAAGAACCCATTTTGCTCCATCAGCTGTCTGACAATCTCATTAGTCACCTATGAAAAAGGGCAAAAAAGCACACTTAAATCAAGAGGAGATTTACTTATTAGTTTATATTTGCATTCTTCTTTGCTGTTATCATCAGTTCATTTAATTGTATTATTTAATTGGGTAACTGAAATGTGCAAAATTAAATTGCCTCAGGTATAATAAGGAAAAAACGGACTTGAAATGAAATGATTATTAATGAGATTCTAAAACAAAGCACAAAACAATAAATGTACTGCATACTGTGGTAGATAGTGAAAGGATATTTTTAGTATATGAACTGGTTGATGTTGAAATGATTCCTAACCTGGTCTCCCCATTCGTTGATGACAGGCATGTTGATATCATCTATAAAAATGGACATTTTCTTCCCAGCAGGGGGTCCATAAGTGGTCCCCATCCTCTTATCCACATAGCTCTCCACTGTCCTCTAAAAGACAATACATATTGTGATGAAAAAGACAGCAAAAAGGGAAGGACAGATCCAGTAAGTTCCACTCAGACAAAATCCATAGTAGCAGCCTGATTGATGTGCAGCTTAGTCCTGTACAGGATAGACGGTGGTCTTTCCTCTGGCCTGCACATTATTAGTGGGACCAGACATCGATCAATATTATTTCACAAGCTTATGATAATCCATGACAAGTTAACACAGATGTAGACCATCAATCTTTCAATGAAACTGCAAAGAATGAGGCAGCCGGCTGTTAAAAACTAATTAGGAAAGTAAACCGACAGTTCAGCTTTACCTGGAACATGAGCGGTGTGGTGGCAGAGGAGAAGTTGAGACTCTTTCCGACGTGGGTCTCAGGATCATACTTTGACATGTAGCCCTTGATAATAACAGTCTTAGCGGTTCCTTGCTCTCCAATCAGCAAAACAGCCTAAGGAAGTGTAAAGGGTAAAGTTCCATTTGAGACAAATCCCCAGATGATGTATCTTCCATGCATGTCTACATTGCAACTGTCGAGCTTGAGATTTAAACTGTTAACCCAAACTGTATTTGTTGTGACCTGATCTTGATGTGAGCACCCCCCACCCATTATTAGAAATATAATTTCACAGCTGTGGTATAACAAAGGACATATGCACAGAAAAGTCAAAACAGACAACTCAAGAAAGCACATAAGACAGAGAGGGAAATAGGATTTAAAAGACAACTGTCAAACCTATTGCACTAATTGTTTGAAGAGAGTGCAATCATTTGCTTAAGATATCTTAAGGGCCCTGAAACACCAAGCTGACAGTTGGCTGTTGGTCAATGTCGGTCTTCAGGTTTCCCCTTTTGAATGATGGCTACAGACTATTCCTCTCTTCTCGTATGCAGACTATGCAGTCTATACGAGTTATTTCCTCTCACACAGGTGTAGAACGTACACGCTGGTTGGCCATTGGATAAAGTCTATGCGAAGTGTTTAAGTGCAAATTTTTTTGGCAGGGACACATGTGACATGAGGCGACGCAACAGTTGGCCTTTGTCGCCACTTATTCTTCAATGTCAGTTTGGTGTGTCTGGGCCTTGAGATTACAATTTACTTTACTGATTCAACATTTTGATTACTGATAAGTAATCACTTTAATTATTCATTATGACAGCCACAAATTATAGTTCTTTTACAGATCCACTTATTAAAACAATGTGTTGGGGGTTGAAGGGGGCTGTCTGTTTACCAGCCGTATAAGCTATTGATATCACAGCCCTTCATCACAGCTTAATGTAATTAAACAAAGACTTTTTTCCACATCATTATGTTTTTGATCACAATGTAGATACATCAGCCTTTGTGAAACACAAATTTACTCAGTAAAAGTAAATGGAATTGCAGAAGCTTCCAAAATGAAGTATCATCCCCACAGAAACCACCTTTTTACAAAACACACCAACATACAAAAGCTCCCACTGTCCTCTTGTGGCATTATGAATCTAAATGATTCTTACACACATTCATACATATGAATACATACAGTCACTATTGATAAATGCCACGCTGGCAGTGCATTTCATGGGCTTTCAAGTAGAGTATCGACCACAATATTTTAATATGGTCTTTCAGTAGGTCAATGCTGCATGAAGCCATGCTGCCATGGTATTGATCTCAAGTGTGTGCATGTGTGTGTCTACTCAGCAGTATCTAGGAATAAATTAAGCATTATACTCTCAATAGAGAAGAGATGGGCTCCAGCCTCTCTAAAACCCTCATCATAAGCCTTAAAGACACTATGAAGAGGGTTATGTATATACTACATTCCTGTTCACAGCGCCTTTCTAGGTCATTTGCCACTTGAAACACGAATCAAGATTAGTCGCTAATATAAGTCATATCAACACAATACGCAGACATCAAGTGAATTCTTTCATTCTCTTTATGAACGCAGCCTTTCATTTTTTAATGGCAGCATGCAGTTCCCTTTCAGTCGATTCACTCGGTACAACACACAGTTGTATATGGGATATCTTGCTTTCATCCCCCTTGGCTGAATACACCTTTAATCACGCCCTTAGGCAGATGGTGCGTGACAACGCATGCTCTTTGCATGGCCCCGCCCGCGCATAAGAGGCCGGTCGTCAGCTCCATCCCCAGTTCTTTTGCATTTCACCTCGCAGAGAACACCTTGCAACGCCTACTAGCTTTTAGCTAATTTAGCTTATCGGCTATCGGAAAACTAGCTTTACTGTTCTGTTGGTGTTAGCCTAGCTTCCCACAGGGCGCTAGTTTTTCCACCAATTTACGCTAACGGGAATATCGCATGATGAGTACCGTCCCTAAGAAGGCTAAGAAGAAGTCGGCTCATCGGCCTTGCCCCCAAGGATGCGGCTTCATCTTAAACCGTAAGGACTTACACGATGCCTGCCCTGTCTGTCTCGGTGTTGTCCACGCGCGCACCGCGTTGGCCGAGCCGGAGAAATGCGATAGCTGTCGCCTTCTCCCGCAAACAACACTTGAGAAGCGGGAGGCTTTCGTGCTTAAGGTCCTCGGTTCCGCGGCTGCTAGCAAGCAGGACCCTCTGCTCTCTGAGACGGCTGATGTGGTTTCGTCCGCCTCTGAGCCGCGCTCTTTCCTTGGGCTGGAAATATGCACCGCCTCCGGCAGAGCGCGCCTCTCGGAACACAGATTGGCTGCATTTCAGCACTGTCTGGCTCAATTTCAGTTGGAACGCAAACTGCGCTACCACACGGTCTTGCAACTAGCGGGCATGATGGCCTCCATGATAGCAGTAGTACCGCTGGGACTGCTGAAAATGAGGGGTTTTCAGCGCTGGTCTCGTGCTCTTCGTCTGCACCCTCAGCGTCACCTTCAAAGGAAAGTGTC
>NC_065511.1:17144112-17198432 GCF_006386435.1 Epinephelus moara | reverse complement strand
GTTTCAGCACTGTCTGGCTCAATTTCAGTTGGAACGCAAACTGCGCTACCACACGGTCTTGCAACTAGCGGGCATGATGGCCTCCATGATAGCAGTAGTACCGCTGGGACTGCTGAAAATGAGGGGTTTTCAGCGCTGGTCTCGTGCTCTTCGTCTGCACCCTCAGCGTCACCTTCAAAGGAAAGTGTCGGTAACTCCCGCCTGCATGACCGCGCTCCTCCCATGGAGAGAACCCGGTCTGCTGCGCGTGGGCTCACCGATCGGGAGGGTGACTTCCTGCAAGGTCGTCTCCACAGATGCCTCCCTAAGGGGGTGGGGGGCTCTGTGCGACGGTGCAGCAGTGAGAGGGGTCTGGACACAGGAGCAAAGCAGGCTCCACATCAATTATCTGGAGCTGCTTGCCATCTTTTTGGCGGTGAAGCACTTTAGTTCAGCCCTGACAGGCCAACACGTTCTGATCAGGACGGACAACACAACAGTGGTNGCAGCAGTGAGAGGGGTCTGGACACAGGAGCAAAGCAGGCTCCACATCAATTATCTGGAGCTGCTTGCCATCTTTTTGGCGGTGAAGCACTTTAGTTCAGCCCTGACAGGCCAACACGTTCTGATCAGGACGGACAACACAACAGTGGTCTCCTACATAAACAGGCAGGGGGGGACTCGGTCCCTTCTCCTGTTGAAGTTGGCTCACTCTCTGTTAACATGGTGCAGTATTCACTTGTTGTCCCTCAGGGCCACGCACATACCGGGCCACCTGAACTTGGGACCGGACCTCCTCTCCAGAGGGGGTCCGCTGGCGAACGAGTGGAGATTGCATCCACGAGTGGTGGGTCAGATTTGGGAGTATTTTGGGAGAGCGGGGGTGGACCTGTTTGCCTCCAAAGAGAATGCTCACTGCCCTCTGTTTTTCTCTCTGAGAGATTGGGACGCGCCTCTGGGAGTGGATGCGCTGGCTCACCCATGGCCCAACATCCTCCTGTATGCATTTCCCCCCGCGGAAATGATACTGCCGGTGTTAGAGAGAGTACGGCGCCAGAGCCTAACTCTGATTTTGGTGGCTCCACAGTGGCCGACGAAGTCATGGTACGCGGAGATTATCAGTCTGCTGGTGGAGAGACCCTGGCAGCTCCCCTTGTGCAGGGACCTCCTTTCCCAGGGGGGAGGAGAGGTGTTACACCCGCGCCCAGAGCTGTGGCGGCTGCATGCTTACCTGTTGAGAGGTCCAACCTGATGGCTCTGGGTCTGCCCCCTGGTGTGGTGGAGACAATCCAGAGTGCCCGGGCACCATCAACCAGAGGTTTGTACGCCTATAAGTGGCGTGCATTTGAGGTATGGTGCCAGGAACGTAACATAGTCGCCTTCCAGTGCTCTATGGTGGATGTATTGACGTTTCTACAGGAACTGTCAGATAAAGGGCTGTCCTTCTCCACTATTAAAGTTTACTTGGCCGCTATTTCAGCTTGTCATATTGGCTTTGATGCAGGGGCTCATCGCCTTGCCATGCGTTTTCTGAAGGGTTTGCGCCGGCTTAAGCCGGTGGTTAGGCCTGGTGTTCCTTCATGGGACCTGATTTTGGTTTTGAGATCCTTTCATATAAGACTGCTCTTCTCCTCGCGTTAGCCTCAGCTAAGCGGGTGGGTGACCTCCATGCTTTGTCTGTGCACCCTTCGTGCACCCAGTTCACCCCGGATGGTTCCAAGGTAACATTACGACCTAATGCTGCGTATTTACCTAAGGTTATCCCCGCAGACTATTGCTCCATGGCTTTTGACTTGATGGCTTTCTGTCCTCCTCCGTTTGTCACTGAGGAGCAGAGGAAGTTGCATTGTTTGTGCCCTGTGCGTGCGTTGCGCTCATACATGGAATGTACCAGAGATGTGCGCTTGTGTGACCAGCTATTTGTATGTTTCGCCAATCCGGTTAGGGGTAAGGCTCTGTCAAGACAGCGTCTCTCCCATTGGATTGTGGAGGCGATTTCTCTTGCATACAGCAGCAGAGGCCATCAGCTGCCCCAGGGTGTGAGAGCTCACTCCACTAGGGGTATGGCTACGTCTTGGGCCCTATTCAGGGGGGTGCCTGTAGGTGATATTTGTGCTGCTGCCAGTTGGGCATTGCCACACACTTTTGCTCGGTTCTATCGTCTGGATGTGACAGCCCCTTCGGTGGCTCATTCTGTCCTCTCAGCCAGCTGTGCGCCCTAGTGCGCTGGGGGAGGTTTTACGGTTCTGATAGCTGCTTGCGGGGCGCGATTATAGGTCCCATATACAACTGTGTGTTGTACCGAGTGAATCGACTGAAAGGGAACGTAATGTTATGACTATAACTACTGTTCCCTGAAGGAGAGGAACGAGGTACAACACCACGTTTGCCCCGCAGCGCAGCCGGGCTCGGTGAAATGCAGCTGTCGAACTGGGGATGGAGCTGACGACCGGCCTCTTATGCGTGGGCGGGGCCACGCAAAGAGCATGCGTCGTCACGCACCATCTGCCTAAGGGCGTGATTAAAGGTGTATTCAGCCAAGGGGGATGAAAGCAAGATATCCCATATACAACTGTGTGTTGTACCTCGTTCCTCTCCTTCAGGGAACAGTAGTTATAACATTAGTCATAACATTACATTTACACTGCTTTAGTTTTCCTTTAGCAAACCTCACCTTGCCCTGCTTGGCGATGGTCTGAATTAGGAAGTCTGTTCTAACATTGTCCACATTGGGGACCAAGATGGAGCTGTACTCTGGGGTGTATTCAGATGGATAAACGTACTCCTCCACTCTGGTGCTCCAGTGGACCCACTGACCTGGGAGAGTAATAAATGTGCATGCATTAAAAATATGAACTGAGGTGTAGAGATAAGTACAAAATATAACAGTGACACTTCCATATTTCCATATTTCACTGTACAGTTTGATAAATGTACACCTGCTGCAAAATGAAGTGCAGCTTCAATATTCACAGGCACCCAATCTACAGGTGATAACATCTGTTTATCAATGCATACCATCTGCTGTGACATGGTAGTCAAACATGGTGCCGTCACTGTCAGAGGGAATGTCTGGCAAGTTTAGACGGATACTGTTGTTTCCTCTGAGCCAGATCTCCATCTTCCTCCGGTCATCCAGTTCAAGTAAGGCTCCGGTGCTCCACATTAGGGCAAAGACATACAGCCGCTCCAAGTGCTCTCTGGATAGCTCACCACAATGCTCCTGTAGAGTAAAGACTACTTTAGATCAAGGACTTTGTTCAAACAACCACCACACACATCAGAAGGACAAAAATAAACATACATCAGAGTTGTCACTTTTTACTGAGGTATCTTGTCTTAAACAAAAAGACTACCACTTATGGTTTCCAGCCTATATAGCATGTAACAAAGTACATAAAACATCCGACAAGAACACAAAAGATGCCTACAAGGTAATCAAACAGGCAACTGCAAAGTTTCACAGACTCATTAACAATTAACTGAATTCGCGGCAAAACAATTCCCTCATCTAAAATAAAGCTACTAAACCACTGGGTCCCCAGTTACTTTAAAAAAGGGGCGAGATTAAAAATATATATACATGAATGCTGGTTTATGCTCTAATTACACAAAACAGGCATAATTAGATGTTTAGGGCTCCACTGGTGATGTTACTTATTGATGCAGTACCAAGCTTGCATCTGTTAGTTTCACAACCTACATTAACAGAAGTATTTGATGCTTTACAGATCACCTACTCAAGTCTATCCAATACCCTCCAACAGTTTTCTTAGAGCAGCAAATGATTCCTCCTCAGTCTCCTTGACTCCAGCATTTTGTTTTGGCAGTAGGAATTAACCTCTTCATCATTAAAATACAGAGTAAGTGCTGTCTGAGTGCAGTCAGTCCCAAAGATGGGAATTCAGAACAATTGTGACCTTACCTTTGGTGGTATGAGTCCCTGCAGCATGTTGATGCACTGCATGATGACAAAGGCCTCGAGCATGTCCATCTTGAACTCTAGTGACTGCACACTGAAGCGGTAGAGTTCAGCGAAGGACGAAGAGAAGAGTTCCCTCAGTACTTCTGCTTCCTGGGGGGAGCGTTTCTTCAACCAGCCCTGAGAAGAACAATGACATCATTGCAGTTGAGATTACATAAATTACATTAGTCTCAAACAACACAGAGGGTACAAGCTGTTAATAAATCCATAGTCAAGTTTTGTGATGTTTAGTTTTAGATGCAGTAGACATGTAAAGCCCTCTGAACCAACCAATCCATATTTATTTAGTTTTGATCTGTGTGAACGCTTCTCACAACAAATCTCACAGCAGTCTTGGGCCCAGGATGCCATAGCACACACTTTTAGAACCACTGATTTAGATGTTATTTTGCAGGTACGTACTTTGCCTTACAATAAGCATCACAATTTTCAATTTCTGTTTAGGGAAGCAAAAAACATTTGTCCATTCACCTCTAGTATAGGGCTCCAGCTGAGCACGGAGGAACTCATGAACACCATGCCATTGCGTGAGACGGTAGCTGGAGAGGCGTTGTCTATGTTGTGTGGCTCAAAAACCACTTTACAGTTGGGAGCCATGGGAATACGGTCTCCATTTGCCAGCGTTAGTGTTCTGTTGTCATCCAAAACTGAGTTTAGGTTCTCAATCCAGATGGCATCCACTGGTCCATCCAGGACTATCCAGATGTGCTCTCCTAGAAGAGAGAACAGTGTTTCTGTTTGTCGAAATAGACATGAATATAATATGATGCATGACCTGGAGCTGTCACACCTAATGTGCTAGCTGGCAGGATTAAAAGGCCTCTGAATATGCATTTAGTGCACATAAAAGGTGGTTACATGACTCTTACTGAAACAGATGTGTGGGTGAACCGGTGTGTTTGCTCAACCGGGAGTTCAAAATGCCACCTCGCTCATATGGTCTTTTATCATTGTAAATATACATTAAAATCCACTTCCTTAGAAAACACTTAACACAAACACAAGACAGTGTGTCAGGAAAAATTGTACAGTATAGCTGCTGGTCATTAATGGATATGGGTTAGGTCTTAAACCAAAGGAGTCACAATTTGGAGCCAAAATAATCCATTACTAATATGACTGCTTTCATACAAATGAGCCACCAGCTGCATTTCTATACAGACATTTTTAAATACATCAGGCTTAGGATGTGGTTGCTGCATCTGTTGAATCACAAGGCACACACAGCCTGTTTTCACAAGGCATTTCTTCTCCTTGTAGAATACTTCCCTCAGTCCTGTCCACATCCCGTACTAGTTCTATACTAGATTCCTTTCTGCTCAAAGCAACAAGCTGCACGCATGAAGAGTATGAACAGGAGGCAGCAGTCAAAAACGCAACTGACAAACACATGAAGTGCATCCTGCTCAAAGACGTGCATAACAAAAAGAGAGCACATACTGAGTTCATCAGATGCATATTTTGATACATAAAAGCAAACACACATAATGTATATTCATGCCAACGCACACATGCATTTTTAATGAAGTGTGTAGGATTAGAGCTGAGCAGGGAGATTAAAAAAAAAGCTGATGGTGCTGCTTTGAACTATGGATGCAATGATGTTCCGAGATACTAAAAACTTCTCTGCAACTAACGTAATGGTTTCCCCAAAGTTCCCAAAGAAAAAAAAAAGAAAAGAAATCCCTGGATTACCAGGAGTGCTCATGATTTGAGGAATTATTTCTTAGCTCAGCAGGGATCCCTCTCATGTTTTCTCTCTTCCCCTTTCGTTAACCTCACAGAGAGGATGCTGTTATGACATGCTCCCTTATTTGTCAATTAAGCAGCTATAACAGCTTTTGCTAAGCTTCAAACAGACCACAACTGTGCTTATGAAGATATTCAAGTTAATTCTCAAAACATGCCTAACAGGCAACCTTTTATAATATTAAGTCTTAGCGCATAAAAAGTGGAAATATTCCCTAATTTACACAGCTATCTACAGTAAGTAGAGCTCTCTGCAACACATGCTTATTTATAATATAACTCATTCTACATTCTATATTTTTTGTTAAAGGGATAGTGCACCCAAAAATGAAAATTCAGCCATTATCTACTCACCCATATGCTGATGGAGGCCCTGGTGAAGTTTTAGAGTCCTCACACCCCTTGCGGAGGTCGGCGGGGGAGCGGCTAGCACACCTAATGGCAGACGGCGCCCCAGACTAACGTCCAAAAACACAAAATTGAATCCACAAAGTATCTCCATACTGCTCATCCGTAGTGATCCAAGTGTGCTGCAGCCCCGACATAAAAAGTTGTTTCAAAAAACGTCATATGAACTCTGTTTATAGCCTCACTGTAGCCTGTAGCTCTGACTGCTTCTCTGTGCTCTGCGTTCACGTGTGCACGCCTGCGTGAGACCAGCGAAAGCATGAGCTTTGCTCACCCGTGTTTACATCACCGCAGGGGGAGACAACAGAAACCACAGAGCTAAAAGATAATTTGCACTATGGTCTTTAAGCAAAGGACAGCCCAACATGTCTGAAGACTTTGAAATTGAGGAGGAACAGCATTTCATTGTTGAGACTTTGAAATTGAGGAGGAACAGCATTTCATTGTTGAGCTGTATTTGTTTGAGCCCGAGTATACGGACGGAACTCAGGCTACTGGACGAAGCAGCCGCCGCAGCTCATGAGCCTAACCCTAAGCCAGCCGCAGAATACCAGAGTCGAGCACTGGAAACCTGGTGGTGTAGTTGTTTCAAATGCAAAGCAATGCCAACGGATGAGGAAAGTCTTTGCTGCTCAGACTGGGAAATGGCGATGCCTGCACTTGAGAATCTGGACATCAGTACTGACGAGACTGCTGCTCTTCAGAGACCGTGCATCACCGATCACCCTGAGCACGCACACGTGAGTGCGGAGCACAGAGAAGAAGAGCTACAGGCTACAGTGAGGCTAAAAACAGAGTTCATATGACGTTTTTTGAAACAACTTTTTATGTCGGGGCTGCAGCACACTTGGATCACTACGGATGAGCAGTATGGAGATACTTTGTGGATTCAATTTTGCGTTCTTGGACGTTAATCTGGGGCGCCGTCTGCCATTAGGTGTGCTAGCCGCTCCCCCGCCGATCTCCGCAAGGGATGTGAGGACTCTAAAACTTCATCAGGGCCTCCATCGGCATATGGGTGAGTAGATAATGGCTGAATTTTCATTTTTGGGTTCACTATCCCTTTAATGTCAGCTTATTTCAGCTCCAAGCTGAAGCCAATGTTGAGAAAGCAACCTGACCTTTCTTTGCTCTCAGTGTTTTCCTCCAGAGTGTAGAGAAGATGCCGTCAGTCCAGTCGTTTGTGGCCACATCCAGTCGACCAAACATCTGAGGTGCTGTGATGGCTTTCGGGTTCATGCGCATCTCTTTGTGAGGCTGACCACACTCTGAGAGAATAAAGACATTGAATGTGTTTACATGGACATGAATAACTCGTCTATGATCAGGTTTTTGGAGTATCCCATTAATGTGTTTGAGCATGTAAATACTATATTCCATTTTCAGAAACCTGGATAACACCTTATCCCATTTAAGAAACCGGTATATGGCACCTGGAGTACTTCACTGTTGCATGTATCCCAGGTATTGAGAGCGGCCGACCACGTGCACAGGCGCGGCTTCAACCAAGTGAGGCAACAGCAATGCAAAAACTTGTAAAAGCCATATCCCAAAAATGATTGTTAACAGGGATAATCCTCATAAACGGGTTCTTTATGTCGATGTAAACGCACTCACTGACAGAAACATTAACTCCTACATTTGTAAGGTGCGCGTATCTATCACACTAAATGTTTTAAAACAAAAATATGCACATAAAAAAACTTGTACAATGATTTGTCAGTTTTCTAAAGTTCAAATAAGTTCAGAGGCAGAAAAGATAAACTTTGTCTCTGTCTCGGATACGAGACCTAGAGGTTTCAACATCAGCCAATTTATCACATGTTTGTGTCATTTTTCCTGAATATACATCCCAAAACATGCATGATATCCTACCTGTCATAGCTCTCATCAGCGTGTGTATACAAGCTGTCTTTCCGGCCCCACTGGGCCCAAGGGCCATCATGCCATGTCGGACCCTCTGAGTCTCAAACAGCTGGATGACCTTCAGTTTCCAGGGAGGGTGACTGATCAGGCCTGCTTCCTCAACCTAAGGAAGCAAAATTACAGTACACACAACTGCAATTCTACTATATTGAACATATTAAGCATACAAGTAAAGTATACAAAGTATTATGGCATGCTCTGGATGATACTGTTAGAAAAGTGTATCGTAATGTATTGACAGAATCGCCCACCGGTTCACACATATTAAAAGCAGGTACATTAAGAGATATTAGGTTAAGTGTACATCACTGCAGGGATTAACGCACATAATACACCATACACGACCACGCTGTAATTTAAAGACCTAACATTTTACTTTTTATTTTCTCTGCACTGTGTTTGCCACAGTTACTTAGGTTAGGTCCTTGACAAATGGTAAATGACACCATTTGTATCCCTTTGGGTGCTATATCTTGAGGCATTTAACAGTGACATGAAAGATACAGCAGTCTCACAGTCCATTAGTCTTTTGCCAGATTTTACTCAGCTTCCTCACGTCCCTCTCTCACCCTCTATTTACTTCTTCCTCTGCCCTTCTCCACTCTCTCCCTCTGTTCCTCCCTCCCACCTTCTATCCTACTGTACTTCTCTGTCATTTCTCTCTCCCTTGCCAACATTGACAAACTCATCCCTCAGTTTCTCCCCTACCTGTAAGTCGATGGCAGACTCTAATTCAGGGTAGCCTGCTTTATCAAGTTGGATGCCTGGGAAGAGGTCCTCAATCAAGCTCAGGAAGAGCGGCTCATCCTCATCGATCTAACACAAACATGAGTAAACAGACACAAGTTAGCAAAAAGCTACAAAAAAACAATGATTCAAATTCTGTCTTTTATACTGTTGACTGCTTTGATTATTTAGTGTAGTTTAATATGTAGTCCATTTACTTTCTTGTTATTATCTTCAATTACTGACTACACATTTTAATTCATTACATTTTTATTTATAAAATGCATCAAAAGATATCTTGACTGTTTGATTCTTCTTTTTTTTTTTTTTTTTAACAAATTCAAGATTATCTAGCAGATGCTCTACTGTATTCTATTCTATTTTATTCTGGACTGACCAGCTTGGATAAGTTCATGTCCCTGAGGACCCTCATGACGATGGTGGACTCTGTGTCATTCGGGTTTGCTCGCTTGGCTGCTCCCAGTGTTCGCAGCACTGACAGGATATTCCGGAGGCCAAAGTCATAGTGAACCTGAACAATCACAAATAGCAATTTAGATTCACAGTCATTCATCATGATATGTTTGCAGACAGCTATGTAAACAAGCATTTACAAGTATTTCACTAAGCTAATAAGACAGTCGAGCAAATAATTTCACTCAAAAACCAAGACCTAACTTACAGATGAATCAAATACTTTAGTCATAGACCACTACATTGTAATGCACTCAACTTTGGGCACTAATAGCATATATCCACTGCAATTATTTAATCATATGCCAAACTGTTACCCGTTAGACCTTCATCAAGGAAAATTTTTGCCAAATGAGAATCACCATGTGTTTGAGTTTTCCTTAGTGATTGCATATGCTATATTTGTGGGGTCTCCTGTGTTTTGGGAGTCATAATTCTGAACTACATTTCCAATGTGTACCTGCATCACACAGATGTGCTGTATTTGTTGCCATTATAAGTCTTGAGATTCCCTTTAAGGCTTAGAGAACAAAAGCTTGGCTTTATTATAAAATATGTGCATCTTATGTGATCGAGGAGACCTTTCTTTTCTCTGTATTCACTTTATTTTTTTTTACTTGCACCTTTGCATTGTGTGTGTTGTCATCTACTCAATAATGTAAAATAACTAATACTGTATGTGCTGTATGTAACTCTGATAACAGATGAGGGAAATCTACAGTATATATTTTTTAATGATTTAAAACAAGAAGAAAAAGTGTCACATTTTGTACTCAGATCTCATCACCTGTTTGGAGAGTTGCTCCTCACACAGCTTGTAAAGAGTGAAGAACTTACGGGCCAGCTCCATGTTGTCTATAAACCCGCAACTGGCCAGTTTTACCCTAATTATGATCTGACGGTCAGGAACCATCATGGCCACTGAGCGAAAGTTTATCTTCAGGTTCTCAGGGAGCTCCTGGCGACCTGCATAACCTGGGTTCTGTTTTACAAGAGAAGAGGAGGGGAGGAGATTTAAAGGGGTGAAAACAGGAAAAGCTTAAATGATAATTATGAGGAAATGTAATATTGTATATTTATTGCATTAAACATTTAGATCTCAGATTATACAGTTACAAATAAAACCTCAAGTTAAGAAAAAAAAAAAAAAAAGAATTCTAGCCTGACATTAACAGACAAATTCACAGACCTGATTGACAAATGTGAATTAGTCTGGAACCTATTCATTTCAACTTCCAGGGGGCTGTATCAACAAACACAGACCTAAACACTAAAATGTGTTTCTAAAAAAACATTTCAGGGAATGGGCAATGGGTACAGATGAACCCCATGAAAAGGTCTTTGGCTGACCTTTAAATTGGATCAAGTGCAACAAATTACTTACTGACATATCACTCACAATACAATTTATGTGCATTTAAATGATAAATAAATGTATTTTAAACATTAAAACACATTTCCATGTGCCATCTATTGCTCCCAACCCAGCAGGTATTGTGAAATGGTGCAGTCCATCTCACAGCAGGGGTTAGGTGGGTGTGCATAAGAGGCCCACTTTGTAAAATGCTGTCCCCCTGCCCATACTTCCTAACAGCCGGCCTGCTCCTCTGTCAATCATTGTATCAAACCCATCACATATTAGATAAATGGTTGTGATTGGCCAGGCCTGGACCAGGCCAGCTAGAAATCTGTCTGAATGGACGAGGGACCAGACGAATCTGCCAGAGCAAATAAAACAGGCGCTCACAGATTGGTCTGGTTTCCAGGCTAGTGGACAACATGAGAGACAGAAACAGCAGGCTGACTAATAGATTTATCGATAAGCAGGTGTATGCAATATGTACAATTTAAAACATATACTATTATGTGCGCACCACCTGCAGTGTCTTTGTATGTACTCATGTCTATACATAAGACAAACTACACAAGAACTTTAGTTATTACAGCTACATCATAAAGGTACATAACAAGCACTATCAGCAGTTAAATCCCTGTGGCCACAGCTCAGGCCCTCCTCTCCACAGAGCCTGCTTTTGATCACTGTCTCTATATACATGTACACACACACTGAGTAAAAACAGAGGAGAGAATGATCTCTGACCCCTCTCCCCACATGGGACAATTATTCCACAGTTCTCTGTTTAATGACTTGCCTTGGGGTAGCAACTGTGCAAAGGAGATAAAGTGATCCAACTGTTACTGTATGAAGAGTATGATAATGAGCACTGGCTAATATCATTAACAAGCAGCAGACCCTGGTGTTTAATATTGTACAAACCGACTTGTCAAATAAGACGTGGTTCAGGTCGATTCCATTTAACTACATTCATTAAATGACATAACAGGATATTATCTGGGGTTTATTGCATGTTCTATAAATAACAAGACCAATCTTTTTTTGCTTGGAATAAAATGTGTCTTCATGCTGTAAATCTCACAGCTAAAATTAGACGTTCTTGTGATGTCCATGTAGTTCCACTCACACAGGTGCTTCAGCCAGCTCAACTTTTGACAATAGATAACACTGCAAAGCATTACATTAAGAATAATGTTCAGTTCAATGGCTATACTTAGAGTAAGCTGATTTTTTTTGTTTTTGAAAACTGGAATAATACCATGATAATAATATGGACTTGCACTTGTTTAGCACCTTTCTAGTCTTCTGAACACTCAAAGTGCTTTTTACACTATGAGTCAAATTTGTCCATTCACACACTGGTGGCTGAGGTTACCATACAAAGTGCCACCTGCTACACAGCTTCAACAAACTCACACACCAATGGCACAGCCATCAGGAGCAATTTGGGGTTCGGTATTTTGCTCGAGTATACTTTGACATGCAGACTGGAGGAGCCAGGGATTGACCCGCCAATATTCCAATTATTGGACGTGCTGCTCTACCTCCTAAGCCATAGCTGCCCCTCTAACTGGTCAAAAAAATAAATGATGGTGTAGATTATCTAATTTTGAGATGATGGAACTGTTGTGTCACTGACCATTGTGAGGAAAATGCCAAATTCAGGACTCATATCCACATTGTCTCCATCAGTGAAGACAAAGTTTTTGCGACGTTCCTTCTTGCAGGTAAGAACTATTGCGATCTGCTGGGCCGCCACTGACAAAACAGGGAGGTCGATGCGGTTGAACTCGTCAAAACAGCCCCACGAACCAGACTGAGCCAGACCTGGAAATCAGACACAAGCAACTTTATAATCACTCTGTTGCAAATGAATTAAACACACAACTCCAAAATATTCAATAAGCCCAATTGAACCACGTCTTCCTCATCACTCATCCCAAACTCCTCAAGCTTGGCACAAAACTTATAGCTCTGTTGGAGCTCTATCCCTACAATTTTTCCTAGTGCTGCTTTATTTGCAATAACATACTAGCACCAATTTGCCGTGTAACTCTTACCTTTGAATATTCTTCCCAAGCCTCTGAAGTCCATCTGGTCAGAACAGTTGAAGACCACAACATACTTTCCTAGACAGCGGCCCATGTCTTTGGTAGTCTCTGTCTTACCTTATAACATAAGGCAGATTTGTCACAGCTTAAAATGATGCAACACTTTCCATGCCAAATCAATTTCCCAACCAGTACACCTGCTGAAACTCTCTCTCTGACTGAGTGGGTCCCATGGTAAAGATTGGATTTTTTTTACACGATATTGCCATAAGTATATTATTAACATGATATAGATCTTTCATTTTTAAATATTATGGTTATCGTCACTACCGGCATATCACATCATCCCTACTTCCACCAAAGAGTTTTCTGATTGTTAGTTATAAAGTTATAAAAGAAAAATAGAAGACTGAAGAAGACTAGAATAGAAGACTGTGTACTTGGGCCGTATTTTTCTTATTTCCGTCTCAGGCCCCACGTTAGGTATCACTGCTGTAATCTAACAAAAAGATGCACTGATTGCATTTTTGTGACTATTCCATATTCTTAAAACAATTCTACTATAGTTTACCACTGCCACATGTTGTGTATGCAAGCCCTAAATGTTCAGTCTCATCATCTATCCACCAGTACTGCTATCATGTCTGTAGTCCTGCCTAAGAAGTCTTTTTTTCTAATCAGATAAAATAAGTATTTCATGGACACATTGTTACTCATGGTAATACATTTAGGCTTCAGTCTTACCTGTTCCTGCAGGACCAGCAGGGGCTCCACCCATACTCATACCGAGAGCCTGGGCCAGGGTGATGTAGCACCTGACCAAACATAGACATCAGACATAGGCATAATACCAGTTTAGAATTTGCTTCCTTACAAAGCAGTTTTCATTTCCCTTCACATCCAGTTCATCACACAATAAAAGTAATATGATATGATTCTCCAAAGGGAGGTAGGAGGTCAGGCACAGCGGGAAAAACTGCCCCTGAAGCTGGTGGGGATTCAGTGTGTTGCTCAAGGACACTTCAGCAGCAAGGATGCCTGACACCGGGACCTGACCCAGACCCTCTGGCTCAGCACTGTTCTCCCTTTTCACTGCATGGCTGAGCTCTGATCAAAAATCATGGTAATACTAACAAATAGTGTCCTTTAGAGGATGTGAGACACTACTGTGAAAAATAATTTCAAAAATTAATTATATTATTATCACCATCGTCTCGTTCATTCTGTGTTATACCACTTCCACCTTTACTCATTTTGCCTTTTACATTTTCTGTCCATCATCCATTCTGCCACTGCATCCAGTCTGGAAGAGTACAGACAGTGAGTGACCACAGAGGAGGAATCAGATTTTGTTTCAGGCAGGGAAAGAAAGGAGTGAGAACATCCGGGCTGCCTTGGTGCCTTTGGCCATGAGGCCAGTATGCCACTTCTATTGGGAGCTGCTGTCTGCTGGTAGCTCCCTCGCTGCTGCTGTCTCTTCTCATCTCTTTCTCTTTGTCTCACATCTTTTTTCCTCTCTGTCTCATCTCATATGTCCCTCTCTGTGTCTGTTAGTCTGACACTGGCTGTTGGTGGGATTCTGCCTACCTCCCACTGTCTGATTCTCTTCCTCTCAATCTGTCAGTCATAGACTCAGTGACAGAGGTGATGATGCAGGGATGCCTACTCCTCCTCTCTAATTTATTCTCTTCCCATTTCCACTGCTCTCACTCTGTCTTCCTACTCCTCAACTCCATAGAAACAGTAACATTTTTACTACATCGCAGATGGAAATAACAACTGGGTGGCTGTTTCTAGATTATTGCTGAGGGCATTGACAGGGAGACTAAACTGAAGAGCCAGAGTAAAATCAAGTTTGTGCTCTGCCTTTGCACTTACTGGCCATTTACATATTTAGAGAAAGTAATGAATGTAACTCCTTTGGACAGTCTCTCCTGGCAGGCACTAATTTGTGCAGATAGAAAGTGATGGAGGTAGTCATGTTAAGAATAAGAAAATCAAACTTTAATACCTCCCAAAAACAGGCCAATTGCTATGTAAATGGGCATGACTGCTAAAGTTGTGAATTTTATAAAGTTTTTGAAAAAATGGTCAAACACAGTCCCCTCCAGCTCCACTATCAGTTCGTCCTCTGGAACCCGTATCGAGTTTTCAGATCTGAGAAGCACTTTGAAGCATACTAAACCCTTAGCTGGAACCATTGACCATGATGATTCAGGTGTTTAGGTCTGTTGGCTACTTGTTAAAATGTTAACTTTTTTTATCATTAGCTAGCACTTGCTGGTCAGTATGTTCTTACCTTTTTATTATGCCTCTATGAGAGTGTGTATGTGTGTTATCTGTGTTCATGGATGGCCCACTACCTGTCAGTCAACGGCGTAATGACCAGCCTTTCTGTGCAGCCCAAGAATTCATTCTGGTAGACAAAGCCCACATCTGTGATGTTGATGATCATTTTGTCTGAGTCCTCATTGAAGTAGAAACGGCACTGCTTCAGCCACTCAAAGTCGGTGGAGCTTTTGACATGGAGCCGGCACTGGAGGGAGAAAGGGTTGGATTAGGGAGGGGAGACAAAGAGAAGAGAATAGAAGAGTGACAGAGAGGCAGGGAAAGAGAGAAGGGAGGCAAGATAAAAGGAAGAAGAGAAGGGGGAGAGAGAAGATGGCAAGTGAAGAATATGAAATTGAAGGGCGCCATTTAGGAGGTGATGTGAGGTGAGAGATAAAAGCAGGAAGAAAGAGGGAAGGCGAGGTGGAAGGGTAGGATGTAAGAGAGGGCATGAGGTGACAGGAGGGTCACATTAAAAAGGTGGAAAGAAGGAGAGAGGACGGTAAGGGGAGGATGAAAGAAAAGAGGAGAGGGGTCACGAGATGAAAATGAGGTAAAAGGAAGTCAAACAAGACTGGAGACGGACGAGGAAAGAGGTAAATCATGCAGACGGGTAAAATGAGTATACAGAGTACAGTGAAAAGCAGCGGCAGAATAAGGAGGGTGATGAGTGGCGAGATGAAATACAAAGAGATAAAAGGTGTAAGGAGGGAAAAGAGGATGGGACAGAAGAGGGTCAACAGGAGTTATTAAAGGAGATGGGAAGTTATGTGAAGAAGACAGCGAATAGATGTTTAAGAAAAAATGGTCAGGACAATGGCAAAATATGTAGGAGACAGAGAATATGTGAGGAGTATAAATGAATACAAGTACGAGAGGATTAAACAATAATAGTTGTTAAAAAAACAAGTCAAAACAAAGTTACTTCACACCTTTTCCATTCACCTTGAAGACCAGCCAGGCAATTTACTGTGCCTTGAGGGGAGACTTCAAAGACAGTCCTTTCTCTAGGTCTAAATATCACTTGGCTGCCAATGAAAACGCTTTGAAGACTTTTGTCAAATAGAATCGACTCTTTGCAGCAAATGCCATTCAGTATTCTGACACTCCAACCCTGGGGTGTCAGAATGTCAAACGCAGCTTTACAAAAGGATAGCCATCTTGAGCAGTGATTCTGATTAAATAAACCTGAAAAGAAGTTTTTAAGAGATGGTTTGTGTGGTCCAATGTACTTCTATACTAAATAGTACTCCTTAATGATCAACAAAATACTCACCAGGTCATCAAATATGTCCCTCTGGTGGACATGGATGGTGATAAGGGTCTCGTACTTGGTCCTCTCCACAGCCTCTAGGTCTCTTGTGGTCATGTCAATCAGTGTGTTGAGCAGATCCAGGAAGAGCTGGTTGGTTTTGGCCATAATGCGGCGATCATATCGAGCATTGGTCAGAGCCTCCTCAGAGTCCCTAGTCCATATCATCTGAATACCTAGCAAGCCCACCTAGATCAAGGGCAAAGATAAATGGCAATCACATCACTAGGTACAGTGTTGTCGTACTCAAGATCGGTCTTGCCCCCAAGACCGGTCTCAAGACCATTTTATTAAGGTCTCTGTTTCAAATCAGAATCAACCACAATTCAACTCTGTTTAGTCTCTGTCTCGGACAACGAGGATTCACGATTTCAAGACCTATCAATTCCACATCTGCGGAGCTATCATTAAATTGCCTGTCAATAAAAGCAGTGTTGAATAAAGATGGTTAAGTTGATTTCAGTTCCTCACTATCTGCTCATAGAAAACAAAGGAAAATTCCCACACATAAAATTCACCTCCCTCTTGATTGTTTTATCAAGACATTTCTCACAGTACACTTACACATACATACATGTATACAGTATAGCGATAAACGAGGGGAATGAAGAAGATGATTTGTTTTCTGGGGGTCTTTTTATGGGAATGAGGATCTTTCGGATCAGTTTTGTTGTAAGTGCATCAGGCAGTGTGGGACCCTCACTGGCCTGGTCTTACTCGGTCTCGCCCTGCCTTGGTCTTGGTCATGACTTGATCTAAGTTTAGGTGACCTTTACGACAAAACTGATTGGGTGATGTCAAATGTACTGACTATAAATTTCAAATTGTAATCATGGCTTTGTGAAATAACTCATAACAACATTATTACTTTTATTATATCCGTAAATCAGAATCAAAGCTGAAGGAACAGGAATTGAGTTAAGAAAACAGATGATTTTCAGAAGCAGAATATATTTTAGGAATTAAAGTAGACGATTTCTGTTTATCTCAGATATTTTCTATAGAAATTAGTCATAGTATTGTCCATGTCTTTAAATGTACTGTAAGTGGATGAGTTCTTTAAATCTAGCTATGATCTACCTGAGCAGGGAAGGAGTTGAGGAAGTCGATGAGCTGGAAGCCAGAGTCCTGGATGGTCAGGGCAGCATGGCGGATAACCAGGTGCAAAGACCTCTGGGATTCCTTCAGCAGAGCATTGAGCCAAACCTCTACATTCCCCTCTGCTGTGACAGGACGCTCCAGCTCCACAGTCTCCCCTTCACGTGATGATACAGCCAGAATGCGGTCATATATCTGAGAAAAGGGATGTTTTATTGATTAGAATCACAGATTGATTCTTATTTCACTTGTCACGTAAGGAGAAGAATATGACAATGTCATACATGTACATGTAGGGCCTACATATATTTTTCCCAGGCCTTTCAGTACTGCCAAAAAATCTCCTGTCAGAGGTTTTGAAAGATGCCATTGTTCTTTGACACTGACCTGTGAGAAGGCCAAGTGTGTGATAGAAATAATAAAAACACTCCATAGAAAAATTACCTTGTCATGGAATCGGACACATTTGATGTTGTCGAAGACATTGAGGAGGTGGGCCTGGATGGTGTGGGAGTCAGAGGCTTGACCCAGGATCTCCAGCAGGGCAGGGTCAGAGACAAAGAAGAAACGAGGAAACAGCAGACGCTTCTTCTCCAAATAGCTTGATAGCATGGTAAATAAATAAAATGTTACCTGCAGTAGTCTCTCTCAAAGCACCTTGTGTTGGAAACACAACAAACTAGACACATCTACAATGACTGGCAGCATCAAACTAAAAATAAATCTTTTATTACTGTAAAACTTTTCAAAAGTGCTCTCTCCTCCCTTTGAATAATGTTTGAAAAACTCACACTTTAAACCTTCATACTGTCTTGAGGTACAAGTTGATTGAGATTGCAGTCATTTGTACCCACCCTGTAAGTGATTTCTGGCAGATCTCCAACTGCTCGAGCAGGTGAGGAAGTAGCTGGCCCATAGTCTCATCTCCCACACATGACTGGACTACATTGGGCATCTCGTGGGCTCGCATCATGATCTTCACCCATGATTTGTCAATGTTAGAGAAACGCTTTGCTTCCTAAAAACAGTCAAATATTCATCAGATTATCAGGGGTACTATGTCAAGCAAGTCAGGTTGCAATGCAGAAGAAACCCAAAGTGGTTATTTGTTATAAAGGTAGCATATGTGGGATTTAGGGGGATATATTGTCAGAAATGGAATATAATATCTTTAGTGTATAACCACCTTCATATCATTTATATGCGGATGACATCCAGCTCTACTTCTCTTTCAAACCTAGTGAGCCTTTTGTTATCTAGGCTCCTTGACTGCCTTAATGTGATTAGGGACTAGAACGCAGAAAAGTTTTTACAGTTCAGTGCTGATAAGATGAAGGTTCTGGTGTTCCCCCTGATTATGTACTGGGCCTCTTTCCTTTGCTGCTCACTCTCACTACTGTAATGCACTTTTCTCCTCCCTTGGTATGTCTGCTCTTGATCATCTGCAAGCAATCCAGAATGCCGCTGCAAAACTACTGACTGGATCAAGCAGATGCTCTCATATTAGCCCTATACTAAAATCTCTTCAGTGGTCACCTGTAGCGTATAGGAGCCAGTTCAAAATTCTTATTCTTACTTACACTATAAGTCCCCCGTTGATGTGGCTGAACTACCTCACCTGTATTCCTCAGCTCATTCTCTTCAATCAAATATGCTTATGCAAATTTAAGACACATTGTGATCGTGCTGTTGAGGCCGTAGCACCTACATTTTGGAATGCACTGCCTGCATCCTCAGAGTCTGTTGACTCTGTGGTTTCTTTTAAAAGCCAGCTAAAGACACACCTGTTTAGTTTGGGTAATATGTATGCGCTATATATGTCCTTTATATTCTGTGTATTCTTGTTGCGTTCTGTGAATTTTTTCATTATGTACTGTGCAAACTACACAAACTACATAGGGTACTCACTTTATCTTCAACATTTTCTTTCTTGTCATGTTGTGTATTGCCCTTGTAAAGCACTTTGCGACCTATGTTTGTGAAAAGTGCTATATAAATAAATTTTACTTACTTACCTTAAAAAATCCTTGTTTTTGTTAGCTTAAAATGAGCTGTTTATATCCACAAAGGGAGTGGGTCCTCATCTACGGAGATTTCCATGTTGCGCCACCATGTTTCTGGGACAAACTAAACTCTAGCTATGGATAGGGCTGTCTGCATATTGCATCAGCCACCATAGTTAGACACCCCTCTGAGTCGAGACTATTGGAAAAACAGTTTTTACATGAAACTGCTGTATTCAGTGTTTTTACAGGTTTAAATCACTGGGTTCATTTGTTTTGGAGAGGAAGAGACCTCTGTGGATAATTCAGCTCCTGGTAAAAAACCTCCTGAACATCTAAATCTTACGTTATCAGAGGAAAGGGGTCAGCACACACATTAGCAGGTGCTAGGCCAGTGACCCGTCTCCTACATGCTGAACAGTGTAGGAGAAACACTGATTTGTGACATTAAATTGCTTTCTTCAGTGTTTTTACCGGTTTAAATCACTGGGTCAGTTTGATTTGGAGAGAAAGAGATTGTTGTGGCTCCCGAAAAAAACTCCTGAACAAAGAACACTGAAGGAATTCTACCTGGTAGAAGTTTCAGCTGGTTACAATCTACAATCTTTACAGCTAGATTCCACTGAATCCTCCTAAATCTTACACATTGGACCTTTGAACGCTACAGTGAATTATCAGTGATACGTTTTTCCTACGTTGTAAACTGAAATACAAGAATTACACAGCACACTAATACAGATGCAAATTTGACTGATTCATTGTGACATAATCTACCTTAGGCAGCTGCTTAGCGATGTCTCCACCAACAAACACAGCCTCCAGGTAGATCCAGAGATTCTGGACAGTCATCCAGTTTTCTATGATATCCGTAGTGTTGGAAAGATTCTGAACCCACTTCTGAATCTGGGCTTTAAATGGGGTGTTGTACCTGGGAGGTAAGTTACATACATGTAAACCTTACATTATACCACACACAGTGACAGCTTGCATGATTTATGTGAAGTCTACAAGGCAGTGTTCTGCAATCCCCCACAGAAACTGATGATTATGAGAATCCACACAAACATGCCTGTTGCTCATTAGAGACCCCAAAATCATCAGGCTGTCCTCCATGCTGGTAATGATCTCTGATGTGCTGTCTCCTCTCAGTAGCAGTTCTCCGCGGGTTTTAAAGTTGGCAAACGTAAAAGTCTTGTTGTCCCACTCAGCGATCACCTGCTTCAGCTTCTGCTCAATGTCACGCTCTTTCACCGCACTGATACAGATATCCTACACAAAAACACCACAGATTTGTTTAAACAGTAGCAATACAAATCGAAGTGGAAAAAGAAATATTAATCAATAAACATTTCCAATTATCCCCACCTGATTTAAGGATCGTTGATCCTGCTATTGATTTTGATGATCAAAACTGAAAGCTCATTTTGATCGATTTACGATTTAAAATCAGTCATACAATAATACGAGTATCAAAGCTTTCATTAACATTATCGTAATCATTATCAATATTGATATTATGAGTAAACATATTTTTTTTCATTATGTTAATGCCATTATTGTCAACAACTTTTTGAAGCTCCAAATATTTTGATTAAAAAAATGTAAAATATACAAATAAGCTCTCCATACAGATGTCTGCATACATAATCATAATCAATGGCCTGTATGAAAATTAAACTAGAACTTAAAAATATCTATTTAGTGCCAATAATGATTTTAAGATATACTGCAACTCTCGTTACACTGTATGTTAATCTCATAAATTACACACACACACTGCATCAAAAACAACTAAAAATAACATTTAGGAATATAATATATTTTACATATATTTCCAGTTCTACATTTCACCAACCAGTATATGCTATAAAAAACATAATGGCACTTTTTAAATTTCTCCTGGTGTGCTGGATACTATTCATTCTTACCTCAATCTCCTCTTTATATTTGAGCAGAGGGGCCTCCATAATGTTGCGCAGCTTGAATGTTTCAGTCTCCACCTCAAAGGTATGCCCAGTGACCTTTGGTACAAACCAAGTGTGGAAATTAGTGTCTATTCATTCCAAATGTCAAGACAACAGCTATTACTGTCATTATCATTACATAAGTATATCAGTGAGTGTTGATGGTAACTGCGGTGGTATGTTGGCCGCCTTCTGCAGCTGACCTCAGTGATTCTCTTCCAGTGGCGGGTCATCATCGCCTTGTTGGTCATGAGTTCCAGTAGGGGGCAGCACTCACTGAATTCATCTATTGTTTTCTTCAGGTCCATGAAAGCCTGCCACTCCTTCAGAGCACGAGGCAACTTGCGACACCTGGTAGTTAAAGGATACAATCATCAACAACTCATGGTTAATACCTAACTTTTAAACTAGAGATTAATTCTGCACAACATACAGTACAAAATCTGTATGTGTGTGTCCTTTTGAGACACATGCACCGACACTGTTGATGTAACACTCTGCTTTTCTGTCTTATTGAGCTGCTGCGTCAGCATACATTACCCTTGGGACTGTTAACTGCGTACAACCTTCAGCTAGTTTCATACTGTCAGAACACAAAAGTGGAGACATATTAAAATATTATTTTCCTCTAAATGGAATGCCTTCAATTTGTGTTCTAAAACCCTCTTTCCCCTTCAGTTTCCTTTTGACACATGCACTATATATGAGTCCTTATCGAGGACAGAGCGCAAAGATAAAAGTGAATGGAAATGATGACAGTGAAATCCCTCTGATTATTTATGAAGAGCTTCATGAAAAACATTTTATGGGATAATTTTGGGGAAAGGACTTCACGTCAGAACATAAAAAAATCATTTAATTTTCATCTATTAACATCTTTTTTTTATATAGTAGTGTTAAAATTTGATGGTCACTCAGCTGGCAGGCTTGCTATGTGCAAAGCCACTTTTTAAGTTTGACCAGAAAAACACTTTCCGTTCAGCTCTTTGCTCCTTTGCCTCCTTTTCTCCTACAGTTGCTTGTTGAAGTTAAGTAGAGGGTGCAGAATAATCTCTTGATGTGTCTCACTGTCCCTTTGTCTTCCAGTTTAGCTGAGATCAGCATAACTCTGGTTAACCAGATAAATACTGAGGTCTGTTTCAGAAAGCAGGGTTAACAAACTTTGAGTCTAGCCCTGAACTCTGAGTTTTGGGCTTCAGAACAGCTGACCACAGTCAGTTCAATCAACTATGAAAATGTTCACTCTGAGTTCAGCTTGTGCACACTGAATGAAAAAAGCCATCATCAATGGAGCTATAGCACTGTGATTCACCATGGCAAGAGGTCATAAAAGGTAGAACATCCATTTTAATCTGGTGGACATAGAGGTACAATGCATAAAGATGCAGACTGCACAAATACAAAAAAAAAGTCTGAGTCAGAGCAGGGAAAAGTGTTGATAAATTAACATAATAACGTTTTATCCAGTGTTATCCATGAATTCATCATTAGGTCACAGCCTGCATTACATTTTATATATATGTGTAGCCTACAGCTTTAATCTGATGTTGCACCCTCAAAATGAACCGCCTAAAAGCATGTCCATCTTCTTTTCGCAACTTTTATTAAACAAAATCCCTCAGTTCAGTACAAGGATATTTTTCTTCAGCCTGCATATCGCACATCTCCATGACTTTCCCTCTTAAAGCAACAGTGCTCTCTTCTAAAGGGTAAAGAAAACAATCTTCTCACTTCACAGGAGCTACACAGGTAAGTAATGTTTTAAACTATTGTAATAATAAAAATATGAATAAACACTTATTTAAATTAAATGTTTTAAGTAGGCACACTGATATAAAATCAGCAAGACAAATGAAATAACTGAAATAATATGTTTCAGGGCGCTACACTGACAGGGACAAAACACAGGGGCCAGCAACTAAAGATGAAAAATATACTTGAAGAATTATAGGATATATATATCTTTACATCAAAGACAGAGACATGATTGTAAGCTCACGATCTGATCCAGTAACACTGCGTTTGATTATTTGTACTTGAAAAGGCATGGAAATTAAAATACAGTAGATTTTAAATTTTAGACTATTTGATCTATTTGAATCTCCAAAAGTGTACCGTGGCTGTATACTATATACTTTAACAAATGTTGTAAATTGAAATTCAGCCACTGAAATTCTGTTAAAACACGTTCAGACAATACGCAGCCTTTTTTAAAAAAAAAACAATTTCATTCTGCAGCTGAATCATAATTAGTAACATATAGTCTCTAATACAGGCCGACTCAGACTCTATTGGCTATTATTGGACAACAATAAAACATTCATATGCATAAATATGTGAAAGGAGATTAGGGGTGATTTGATGCTGTGATATTTTAATGTGAGGGCAAAAACTTGCACTTCAATGGACGCATTAATACGAACTGCATCAATGAGGAAATTAAACTGCGTTTCTGGCTTTGTCAGAGGGAGGAGACAGAGAAAAACTCAGGCTTGTTGAGGAAAACCTGCCACCACAGTAACTACCATAAGTACCACAGTAACTGACTCAAAGTTTAAGTTACCTTTCTTTCTGAAACAGAAAACCCAGAGTTTCCCCTCATCTCAGGGTTAACTAACTCAGTAAAGTTACATTTACATTCAGTGTTATGCACCAAAACAGATTGTGCGTCTCTTTAAGATCTAACAAATGTGTCTGGTAAAGTTTCTTCTTCATAGCTGATTTTTTCAGGTATTTTGAATGCAGCATTGTTAACATCCATGTTTACTAGCTTGCAGTCTTCCTCTTCCCTGTCTTTGCTGGTGCACTGCAGCATACATTGGCTTGTTACTACCACCTATTGATCAGCTGACTCATGTAACACCACTGGTGTTGTATCACGCCACTATAGTGTGTGCACACATGCACAAGATAAACAGACGGTCACCCACTAACAGATAAACAGCTTCTTAGAGCCACTAGTGGTCTAAAACTCCACTGGGAAGCTTAAAATGTAGCATTAAGATCAGTGTCACAGTAAACAGTCTAACCTCGTCTGAAAGTCCAGTAGCTCATTATTGATCTTCTCAATGTGGATGTCAGCCCAGAGGATATCATAGTAACCATTAACTGTCTCAATGACATTGTTGTAAAGGCCATACAGCTTCTGCAGTAGAGCCAGCTGCTTCCTAATCTCCAACAGCTGGGGATGCTGGGTAACAGGGAGTCCAAACAGCTCCTCTCCACCTGTGTAAGTGATGTACTTCCTGAACAGGTTGTCAAATCGATTCTAAAAAAGGAAAAATGTGTAAACAAAACACCCCAAATCAGTACAGTACTAACAATTAAACATATTTACATATTTTTCAGTCATTGTACATTTGAAAAAAATGCATATGTAATTTACCATGTCTACATTTTATGCAAAGTAAAATATGCAAATAACAGTTCTGTCATTTGCAATCATCCCTCTTTGAGCACAATTATCATGTGGCTTTGTGGGGAACCAGGTCACAAATTTCAAACACACTAACTGGCTGACAGCATAAATAATGAACCTAATTATCATGCCCTGCTCAGTAACAAACCTGGAACATGATGAGTCGATCACTGGCATCCTGAGGAGCTAGCCCCACCACCATGGGTCCATCCTAAAACAGAAATTAATAAGTCAGTCTATGGGTACATCCAAATTCCCTTAAATGCATCCATATTTCCTTCTTGTGCTTTTAGTTCCTCCCATTTAAGACGCTAGCAGAAATGCAAGGAAACAGTATACAGTATATACACTGTCTCATAATAATGATAATAATGAGGGTGCAGAATCACCACCACGCAACACTGCAGCAGTGTTTTCCCTCTATGTCTCTCTGCAGGTTCCCCTTACAATTAACTGTTCAAATACACACTGCAGGTTTTTTTAATTAATGTGAAGATGTTTGTTATACAGAGCACGGATCTTTTGAACCACAGTGTGCATGTGGACTTCGAAGCTCTAATGCTAAATGCACATGAACCACTTCTAATGTCAGCAACACATTTATTTAATTTATTAATTATACATGTCTGCATTTATTGATATTCTGTTTGTTCATGTATTACTTAATAATCCAGGTTATGACTGTATACTATTATAAATTTTAGGAATGTACTGTCTTAGTGTTTGTTCAGATGTGTATGCACACCTTGCATTTGTCTCTTTGTCCCTTTACCTTGTCATAATCCTGGTAAAAGTGTTGACAGTCTTGCAGGAAGGTTTCCACATTGCTGACCAGCTCTCCTCTGAAGTTGGGCTGCAGGGTCACCAGCTCATTCTGTACCTCTGTGCTCCGGGACAGCAGCTTCTCCCAGGTGTAACGCAGCGTATCCACCTTGTCGGCCTCCTCTTTTACCACCGACAGCTCATATTTATGAAGCATGGCATAGGACTCCTGTGAGAACAAAAGATATATGCAAGATATGTTTTTCACCTGACATCTACAAGTATGAGCAAATTATATATACATAGTCACTTTCTGCATTTCTTCTCAACTGCTATTGAGCTTTTGATACAAACCTGGGTGCTTTCATAAACATTATTCGAATGCATTCAGTTCATATACACTACAATGACCTTCATATATACACTTTGCTATTGAAAACCATTCTCATTATATACACTCCTGAAACACTCGAACACTGCTTAGATGCTCTTATGCGCGCTACTAAAAACATCTAGTCATAGTCCTACTGTGTGTGCATTTGTGTGTATGGAAAGGGGGTCAGTAATTACCATGCAGTATGAAAGACTGAATGCGATGTTTACCTCTATGGGACCAACTTGAAAATCAATAGATATTTGGTGCTCTCTGATCTCCTTGAGTGCTGCCATGGCGATGCGGATGTCATCCAGGTCCTTGATCTGCCGATTCAGTTTCTTTCCAGCTTCATCAACAAAAGCAAAGATCTGCTCCATGTCTGAGCGATATTTCCTGTTACAGTACAGTCCGTAGTTCACCATCCAGTTCTTGGTTTCAGCCGTGAGGGACATCTTCAGGTCCGCTGGCACAAAGAAATACATGTGAGCATGCAGATGTCAAAGTTTGTTTTGTAATTTCATGTTGGTGTAAAGTTTTCTTGAGGAACCTTATCAGTAATAAGGAAATTAAGAGCTGTAAGTACCAAAGATAGCAACAGTCCAAACCTGTGAATAGAGCCAAAGCTCCTAGAGTTATGTACTCTGGTTCAGAGTTTATTTCCAGCTCCAGATCTCGATAGAAAAGAATCTGGCTCTCAAACTCTGACAGCAAGGGACTGCCCTGGATGAATCTGTGGGGGAAATAATGCACTGACATAATGCTGTTGTCACTGGCAATGACCTGATGCATAGAAAATAAAACTGTTAGTTCTCAGTGGTAAGACTGGTAATTGATCATACTGTTGCATGGTGTCTTCACGGTCCTTTCTCCAGATGTGATGATAGCGGCTAAAACGGTCCAGAGCAGTCATCACTTCCTGTACAACAATATAATACAGGAGTTACTCAAGTAAGTAAAATTTTCAATTTAGATTATGGATAGGATGGCAGTGTCATTTGTCTCTAGAGGAGGTCATAGTGAATAAAATACAGATACTGGAAATTACAGCTGTTGCCTTTGTCCATTTACACTGAACAAACATTTTATAAAAAGGATAAAATAGATGTGTAAAAAAAAAACAAATAGACAGAGTAAAGTTTAGATTGTGATCAATTTGGAAATGTTTTCTATGCACCTTTAATTTGTTTCTCCTTGTTTTGTACAGGTTTGGCCAATTCTATCCATATTATGCTTCATGTTAAAATGAAAGAGTGTGTACCTTTTTGGTGGAGCTGATGGAGGTGCTGAGAACAGACACGAGTTTAACTATCTCCTTGTTCTCAGACACACTCTTGTAGTAGTTTCTAGCTTGGAATGGGATTGCCTGGATCACAGATGCTGAAATATCCGAGGTGCTGCCATCTGAGAAAGTAGAGTAAAAGGACAGAGGACAGAAGCTATGATGTGAATGTACAGACGCGGGGAGGGGGGGGACTGATCTAAACACAAACAGATTGGCTTTTATTTGGAATCCATTTCTGATTATACATCTATACAGGAATGTTAGGAGAATGTGAATCTTCTCGTAAGTGTTGATGATGCGTTCTAAGGTGCATGAAGAACAGGTTCATATCCATCTTTTCAATTCTTAACCACACTGCAACTTTTTCATCCATCATCATGTTTCACAACATTACCTCCATGTCAGCCAGGGTGTCGTGACTAAAACGGCTGCTCTCCTTAAATTAGATTTTAAAATATCTTTTGTTTAAATGTCTTCTCTCTAAACCTACTGACATATTCATGTCATTTCCATCAAAATGTCTCCATTTGCTTCTAGTCAGATGTGGCTTTGCTCTGCTGAGCTGTGAAATAAGGACATCTGATTATCATTTCACTGTGGTGCACTAGCTAATGATCAATGTCCTGGTCTGCTTGCTGGAAACAATATGGATAAATCAATTTGAAGTCCACATAGGCAGAGTTT
The DNA here is from genome assembly GCF_006386435.1 of Epinephelus moara. Classification (NCBI taxonomy): domain Eukaryota; kingdom Metazoa; phylum Chordata; class Actinopteri; order Perciformes; family Serranidae; genus Epinephelus; species Epinephelus moara. Next base: position 17,170,550 of record NC_065511.1, on the reverse strand, counting down.
TGAGTCGTTGAACTGCTGTGATACATCAGGGAATGTCTCATGTCCTCTCATACCAGCCAGGCTTCTGTATGTTGTTGCTCCATCCTCTGATTCACTGTCAGAACTGTCCTGTTTCAGAGCTGCCATTCGTCTTTCATTCATTTTTCTCTGCAAAGTTGAAACACTCGTAAAGAAAGACTTCAGGGTTTGTGTGGTGGACTATAGTGCTATAAAATCATCAGTCCAGAAAGATTAGTGACAGTTATAAATCCATTTAATGCCACGAATTATTGCTTCCCTCATCAGATCAAACCCACCTTGGAGATCCTTTCTTTGCTCCACTGGCTGACTCCTTTGCTGACGCTGACTATACACTCTACAGCCCGGTTTAGAGCCTGTTGGACCTCCTCCAGAGCTGGAACCATGGCGATGTTAGGGATAGAGAGGGTCACATTGACTCTAAAGATTGCCTGCTGACTGCTGCTTTTGCCGCGACTGAGTAAGTCACCCTCAGCTACAGGGGGAGAGAAGAGTAGCTCTGATACAATATGATGTGATTCAAGGATGGACATTGTATGAGCTCTGTAGACAGCACTGGCAACAATCAACATAACTAGCCAGAATTTATGGCACCTAATACAACAGTGTAGAGGAAAACTTGGTTTCAATGTGAGAAGATAATTGTGTTTCATTATTTGTTGCTATGAGTCCCAAAAATCACTTGGCAAATCATGATTAAATAAAACAAAAATCAAGCTTTAAAATGAAAGACATTTATATTATTGTGTTTTATATTAAAATAAGCCAAAGTACTACAAGCAGAAAAATGGTTACACAAGACACACCCAAGAAATGCATGACCGAGGAGGCATGGATGCGCTTGCGTAGCATCTCCAGGGTGTTGCGTGTCAGTCTGAGCAAAGCATCCACATTGCAGTGGTTGAAGTAGGAGAGCAACTCCTGGGCTTCCTCCTCCATCACTTCCATCAGGTCCCTCTTCTTCTTCTTCCTCACCAAGGGAGAGGAAGGGCCAACACTGGCAGGAGGGACCAGGGTGTTTCTGGAAAAGAGACGGCCCTCTGAGCGGCCTTCATCTTCACCTGAGATGCAAGAGGTGACACATTTAGCTACAGCTCTCACATAGCAAATACAAACATAAACTTATACAGCAACTCTGTTTTATCAGATTTTAAATTGCCTTGCACAGCAGGGGCTAGACATAATGTTTAAAGAGGCGGAACATCAGTGAAAGTTAAACTAATAAATAAGTTATGGCCTTTCTATTCTTTCATGCACCTGCTCTGATGTGCTATTTGACATTAACCTTCTCTGTTCTGGTAGGTTCAGTGCTCCTTATAATTTCCCATTCTACTTTATCTCAAAAGGAAAACATCAATCTACCTTCACTGTCGATGTGCTCTATGGTCTTGCTCTCAGCGCAGCTCTCTTCCTCAGCCTTCTCCACCTCCTCTCTCTGATTGTGGTCAAACTCCAGCAACATGTTGATCAGTTCATTAGCAGCCTCCTCCACCAGTGAGCTCTTAGTGTGAAGGCTCTGGGCCTGTCTTATGCACAGGTCCTTTACAAATATGTACACAAGACATGTACATTAACTATGGTTGTGGCATAGCATGCGCTCTAAGATTAAACCAGGCTCTCCTCAACCACAGTAAAACTTTTTTTTTGTATCCTGGATTCCAAGGACACAAAATTCAGAGAATTAATCCATGAAAATTACATGAACACTTGTCATTTCTTTCCAATTTACGTTAATTCAACTCTACATACAGAACTGTAATGAAGTTATCTGGGCACAAAATCAAATAATGTCAGATTCAATTACTGTCAGAGATTTCTACACAGCAGCGGACATCCCTTGGCATGGGCTGGGATTCCAACGAGTCAATGTGTACTTCATATCATTGTAATGTATGATACACTGCTTTGTCTTCAGCCATCATATCAAGCTTTGTTGTGATTACTTAGCAGCTATTCCATCACATTAATAAATCATGATTGATTACCTGTGGCATTGACTGCTAATGTTCTTTGTGCTCATCAACAAGCAGTGTCACAAGAAACATACAGCAACAGCTTTCATGGAGGGCATATTCATCTGAATATGGGGTACAAAGTTCACCATCAATGTAATTAATAATAATGAAATGAATGCCTCTGGTACGTTTAAAGTAAGGCATTAGAAAGTGTTAAGTGTATTAAATCAGCTTTGCATGTAATTCAATTTTTATGTGAACATGACATCTTTCAAATTATAGTAGGTGGGGTGGGGGCTGTTGCATAATTTAAAGTGTAGGCTTCAGTTTATTTGACACAGATAATGTATTTAATTACCCTTGTAGTCTGAACAAACTCCTCACAGGTGACTGGTTCATCCTCTGGCAAAACACACAGTGTGGAGCTGCTCATCTCCTGCAGTACCGCATCTATCCTAAACTCCACCAAGTCATTCACCCTGTCCATTAGCAGCTCCAGGTCGACTGGAGAGACAAGAGAAAAGGGGGACACAGGCCAACAGAAGAGAAAACGAAGTTGGCAAGCATTAAAGGACGGGAGGGGAAGAGTAAGGTGGAAGAAAAAGCATATACATGGATCAGAAGAGACAGCACATTGTATTGTAAGTGAGGGTTTTTTTTTAATGAGAACACACGCTAACAGCAAGCACACAATGAATCAATGAATGTAAATCCTATCAGATGCTGCCAGTGCAGAGTTGCAAGATATCTTCAACACACAGGTCATTGATCTTGTTGGATTTTTTTTTGCTTACCCAAAGCTTTGTCGATGCGGTCGAGGTACTTGTCTATATTCAGAGATGTCCAGTTGATGGAGGTCAAACCCGGCTGTATAGCCTCATCCACCTGTCGAGTCAGTGATGTATGATGATGCACTTTCTACAGTAGCTGATGTGCAAAGTCAGTCTCATTGTCACAGATTCATGTTAAATGTTGTTTAAAAAAACAACCGAACCAACAAGATACATCACACAGGCCCATTTAATAGGAAGACAGAGACAGACAGATATTTTTCTTATCTCTGTCACAGCTCAAGTTTCTTAGGTTGTTTCATTTCATTCATTCATGTTGTTTCCGGTTTTACTTTGAAACTCACGTCTCCTCTTGTTTCAGATTACTTCACTTCCTGCCCCTGTGTTTTTTCCCTCCCTTTTGATGACATCACCTGTGTCTGATTGTCTGTCCCGCCCTGATTAGTCTCACCTGTGTCTCATTGTCCTTCCCCTCACCAGAGTATTTAGTGTGTGTCTTGTTTTCTCTTCTTTCTTGTGTCAGTTCATTTCAACTCCTTGCGTGCTTAGCGTTCCAGCCTTTTGTTTCCCAGTGTCTTTTTCTTGATTTTTATGGGATTTAAACTGTTGATTGACTCTGCCTCTGCCCTCATGCCTATTGGATCTGTTTGTCTTCACTGATTGTCGTTCTGTGTACCAAACCTACCTTTTTGACTAATAAAGACCCATATTTTACTTGAACTGTCTCCAAAGTCGTGCATTTGAGTCCTCTCTCACATGGTTCACCACTTGTCACAATCTCTTGATTATCATGTAACTCCCTCTATGTCTGCTTTTTTTAAAGATATTTTTTGGGCATTTTTAATCCTTTAATTGATAGGACAGATGAGTGTGAAGGGGGAAAGAGAGAGGGAGTGACATGCAGCAAGGCGCCACAGGCTTTACTCGAACCTGGGCCACAGCCTTGTACATGGGGCGCCTGCTCTACCACTAAGCCACCGACACCCCCCCTCTATGTCTGCTTGAACCCTTTCTCACACACTGCAACAGCAGCTGCACAAAACCTATCAAAGTACTTTAACAAGCCTGAAGAGGTACATTATCCAGTATTTTTACTGGGGAAAAGAAAGTAAAGAAATTATATGATTTTTGAACCTGAAACTATTATTCACTACAATCTTGGTTTTGTTTTGTTTTTTTAAAAAAGAGCAACAGCTACCTCCATAGTTTATTTAATCCAGAAGTTACGACATCTCTCCTACATAGTCAGTTGGAGCACACATCCATAACTTCCATCATGACATGTTAAATTAGGCTAATAACGTACACCACCTGATGCAGGAACTGTAAAACATCTTTGCTGTCACATAACTGGTGATGATCACTGTGACAACACTGAAAGGAAAAAGCTTCAGAGGCATTTTCCATGCTTTAGAAACATTGGTATATTACCACTGACTAAGTGGCCTTATCATTGGACAAGAGTAATTTGCAAATGGAATTAATTTGGCAGGACGTATTTAACTCCAAGCAAGGCTAGCATAAAGGTGGTCAATGTCTTCCCATTATAAACATCGCTGTCACTGACCTCCTTTCCATCAGGCTAGCTAAAAACATTTCCATTTTGCCATAAAGTGGAGAGAAAGTGCAGAGAATCGTTGAAATTTGTTGTGAGTATTGGAGGCCCCATAACCCTTTGAAACCTGGAGTGACATCACTTTTCTTGTGCTGCCTTTAGATGCCTTTTGCAAGTCTTTAAACATTTGAACCCTGAGCAAATTGGTGCAATTTCATTCAAAATCATGGGAAAAAAGGTAGTGAGCAGCTTGGTACGAAATGTCCCACAAATTGCAAAACAAAAAAATAGATTTAAAAAATTATTCAAAAATCAATATTACATTTAAAAAAAATATATGATACAGAATTATTCTAATTTTTAAACACTTTTTCCAGGTAATTTCTTTGTTTGTTTGTTTTGAACCTTTTCTTTTCTTTCTCTTTTTTTGATTTCTTGTTTTTATTTTCTCTTTTTACTAATTTCTTGCTATTTTTTTTTTTTGGTATTTTTTTCCTTTTGTTGCTCATTGCCTTCTTTCCATGTTTTTGAAATAAATCAAGCCAATTTGCTCTGGTTTCAAAAGGTTAAAGTACACTGACTGTTCAAAAGAGAAAATCAGTTATCTTTATCAAACAAACAGGAGCTGGAATAGTGGAGTTGAATTAAATTTCGAAATTACTATGAATCACACTGTAAATTATATCATAGCCTCTTATGATTCAGAGCTTCAAACTGTTCTATTGGCCTATTCAATGTCCTATTGGAACTATCAGACATATACTCTTTAATAAAATAAGTTTAAACTTGTATTAACCATAAATGTATAAATACCACTATACAATAAATCAATAATAGATAGCATGCAGGATATAATACAACTTATATCAAAACCACATCTTACCTTTGCTACATGTGGCATGGCCAGCTGTTCAAAGGCGCTCTGAATCTTAGCTCGAACTCTGGTGTTCTCACTCAACATTAACTGGAAGTGGAAAGATAAAAATACAGTTTCTGTATTCACCCACAACAGTGTTGAACTGATCTGCATGGTGAAGAGTGCTGTAAGTACAGTTGAAATGACCTCCCTTTATATAATGCATGTACTTTTACGGCAACTGTATTTTATACTGCTTTATAGAAGAACAATCGACTTTAACTCCTTAAATTGCTTCTTTAAGTTTTATATGTTTGCAGATGTGTAAACTGTGTATAATATCCACCTGTAATCTGTTGTAGTTCCTTTTCAGGGTGTCCTGTTTCTGCTGCAACAGAGCAGCAAATGGTGGGGTCTCCAAATTCATCCTTGTCATACAGTTTGCCTCCCTGATCTGGGTCAAAATCTCTGGGTCAAAATTCACAAATAGCTCCCCTGTCTCTGGAGACCTGACCAACAGAGAGGCCTGCAGGCCCACCCGGGCATCCTCCATCTGGGCAGGAGGTTTCAAGGTAAGTTGGGTAGTTTAGTAGGGTGGTGAGAAAGAAGAGGTGAGAGGAAGAGAAAAAAATGAAGCCAACAAAAAAGAAGAAGAAGAAACCCAGTAAGAGACCCAAGACATTGGGTTAAAGGAGAGACAACACACACTGTGTATGTGCATGTTATATGTGATGAAACTAGTACCCAAACTGTGTACATCCTTTTACCTTTTTCATCCAGCTGTGATGGTACAGCATCTCAAACTCCAACAGGACCCTTGCAACCCTGTTAAAATTCTTGATGATCCTCTTGGCTTCTGGTGTGGAAAGAACACCAGGATGCTACACAGGTACAGAATTGGTACTGTATAAGTTCAGGGTGGAAAATGCACAAACAATTCTATTGTAAATCAACAAAAACAACACCTAGGCCCAGTCAGGTTTCACTGTAGAGAGGCAGAAATTCAATATTACCTGCTGAAAGAGATCCATGGGAACCTGGATCCTGCTGGACAGCTGCCGAGCCCACATGATACGGCCCGCCACGGGGGGCAGGTCCCGGCCAACAGGGGGGTCCAGTTTCTGCTTCATGTAGATGCGGGAGACCATTTCAATGTCTCGGCCATAGTTCTGCAGAATGCGCTGGTACTTCTCATCAATACCAAGGTCTGGGATGCCCAGTCTGTTTTTGTAGGTCCGGAAATAGAAGTAGTTTAAAAAAAAAAAGGCAACCAGTATTAGAATAATGAAATAAATGTGAATAGAATTAAGTGTAATATGGTATTCCAGCAATTACATCTTCTTTGTTTTAGGTCAAGGTCGTCCTTTAGATGTGGCAGAATCTCAGGGAGCTAGTATGCACAAATAAAGAACCTTGAACTGGCTAACCTCTGAAATGCAGCAATTATATTATTGTTTAATGAGATGAAATGATAAAGGTTTATTCAGAGTCATGCTGTTTTTTTGTTTTCTTCCCCTGGTTTAAGCCTGAGACACCATGTGAATGTAATTGACTATTACTAACTGGTGGAAGAGAGAATTGCAGAAAAATAATCAGATATATTTTTACACATTCTTATATTTTTTCCACATTCTTTTTATTTTATATCATGTCTTTATACTATGTTTACTGTTTCACACCAAGTCAACAAATTAAATTCCTTGTATGTGCAAACCATTTCTGAATCTGATTTTGAATTAGAACTTTTCTGTCCTAACAACCAGACTGAGAAATACTTACCTTTCGAATTTCTTCAACACATTTAGAGCTCTCTCTGTGTTGTGAATTTTTTCAAAAGTGCTATCCATGAAACTCTTCAGCTGATTCTGGAAGCACAAAGACCAATATCAAAATAATATTGAGAAAGGACACAGCAGATTGTTCATACTGGGTCATGCCTACAGTATAACAAAGTAAGCCACAGGTGTTTTCACTTATTGACTAATTCAACCTTTTCACAGCACAGTGTGGGAATGTACAGACATGTAAGTGGGCTGTAATGACCTCAATCCAAGTACTGTCCCATCCAACCTCAACCTGAGCAGAGGCCTAATTAGCCATAATAACTGAAAACACCTGTGTGGATGTGAAGGCCCATTAATTGTTGTGTACAATATAGAGGACACAAACTAATTAGTCGTGTCTGCAATATTAAACTTACATGAAGCTCAGAGGTGCTTTTGCAGAATTCTTCATAGTCGACATCAAAGTCAGTTCTCCTCTGGTCGAGGAAACTGTAATGTTTTTTCTTCATGTTCAGCACAATAGCCTTTCTCACACACAAACACACAGCCATCCAAACAAATACGTACAATCAGTTTTATATTTGAACATTAATCAGTTCTAAATCTAAGGTTTTAAGGCCTCTCAAAAATTAGCCTCATTGTTCTGCTGCAGCTGGTAATTTTGCTATTATACTTTAGATTCTTTAATCTAATTTCCTTGACCAATTGTGTGTCACTGCACTGATGTTAGCAACATACCATCCAAGTCAGGGAGTTAATCTGAGTTTAAAATATCAAAGGACAAACAGAGCATCGAGGAAATATAACACAAAATCTTACCATAAATTATGTACATATTGAGGTGTTTACTGTCAGCATCTGCAAAAGGAGAGCTCTGTGCTCTATTTTAATTCAGCTCTTTCTGGTTACGTGGGCCATCAAACAACTAATGAAATCACAGTGTGTAAACTGGATGACATGCAAAAAATTTGCAAATAAATTGCTGGAGAAAATAACTGAACATCAAAGTCAGTAGAGCAACATATGACAAACACATTTTGGAGTTGTTACTTTGTTCATGTTCCATGCAGTTAGTATTGTCAAACTGTTTTGACTTTGACTTTGTTGTGATATGTACACTGGTAGAAATTTAATGTCTATGAATTTCACCACTGCATGCCGTCAACTATGAAAATGGGCCATGCAATACTAAAAGCTGAGGACAGCATTGAGACATTACCTCCCATTTTCCCTGCATTTCTGCAGTCTGTACATCCAAGGAAGCAGAGACAAACACACAGCTCACATCAAAACACTCTCAAGGGAAAACATCTCAACACCAATTTGACAGTGAATCAAGAAATTTAAATGTTTTTTCTACGACTCAAGACAATACAAATTGATTTTGTGAACATTAATATTGTCAAAGTATTTCTCCCAACAGGAAACCAAGGAAAAAGACTATAGTCTGACAAGGTCACATTATTCTACAGCCTGAAGCTCTGGACACAAACTATTCTCTCCTGAGCTGCAATCTACTGACATATTCCAACATCACTGAATGACAGAAGAAACAGTGGCTCAGCTGTCTAGCAGTAGCAGTTGAAAGAATTTCTTGACAACAACCTGATCTAACAATGTACCCACTTGAAACCTGGTGGCCATGGTCTCCAGTCCTTCTATCTTAGAGTCCTGCAGGGCAGAGTAGGTGGAAATGGTGCTGAACATATCCAGGATCTTGTTGAGTCGTCGCTGGAATGTGTCAAACTTCCCAAATATGTACATCTCACTGAAGTCAAACTGTCTCTCTGAAGGAGTCTGTTCCAGCTTCTCCTTGGTTTTATGGAAATACCGCTGATACTCCTAGAGGACAAAGTTTGACATGCAGAAAAACTGGTCACTTTCATTTTCACTCATCCATCACATCAAGGTGGTTTACAATGACAAGTAACTTTGCTTCCTTCTTTAACATTTCTTATATCATGGCAATGGCATTGGGAACACTCAGGTGTCTGTCTTTCAACAAAGCATCTAGACGACAAACAATACAATATACACAAATGTTAAAATGGGCAGATTCTTAAGAGTTAGTGTAGCTACAATATGCTACAAAGAACATTTGATATGAACGCAAAAACAAAAATCTAAGAGAGAGTAATGATAGACATTATAAATAATGTATTCTACCAATAAGCAGTACCTGGTTTAGGTGAATGGCAGCTTTGATTTTGTCAGCTACAATTTGCTGAGGCTGGTCCCATATTGAGTTAGAGCCGTTATTTGTGATGTAGGCCTTGCAGGCTGTGATCATCTGGTTCGTCACCTGGAGGTATTGATGGGAAATATATGATATGATATGCATTTGAACGCTTTGTGGACACAAACATCTTGAGACTACACATGTAGCCACAGTTGCTAAATGTTAGTGCACACATCATCATGAGCAAGGGTGGATGACATGTTAGAAATTACATTTTACAAATCATTCTGTGAGTAAGTCTTGTTTTTCACTCTGGGTTCATGTAACAATACCCTTAGTGGGCAAACAATTAATGTTTCAACGGTTCGTTTTATTCATCCATAAAAACATGAAAATCACAGATCTCCAGGTTACATGAACACAATATCCAGACTGCAGGCAGCCGGCTTTGCCGAATCCCATTGTTGATTACGGTATAATCCACTTCATCACTGTTGTATTGTGTGCAGTAGCAGCCACCCCTACCTTGACAAAAAGCGACGTAATCTTTTCTGATGTGTTGTAGTAGCGAGAAATACTGTGAATCATTCTAATGGCATTGATCAGACCTGGGATTGCATCCACCATCGATACCTGAAGTGAAACAAGGATTATAACTCGTGAGTGTTTGTACAATTATACATTATGCAATGACGTGCCCTTGCACATATAAAAAACACTGAACAGTATTTGTGTAATATTCTACTTTCATAACTAGACTCACGAGAGGGATACTGTGCATTTGTTTTGCCTTCAATGCAGCAGACCACTTCATCTTTAAAAAGATTAAATCATTTTTCTTACAGGGTCACTGTTGTAAAGAGGGTCACAAAACTTCTCCAGGCTGTACAGGTACTTGACATTGTCTTTGGCCTCGTTGGCTGCATCAGTGATCCTGGTGTCCAGTTCCCGCCATGACTACAAAAACAAACACTTATTGCATTTAAAGAAGTATTTCACTGCTGGAAAACGGTCTTTTCACAAAATGTGATGTAATGCAACCTTGTCTGTTATGACACAGGAAACAATATGGCAGCCAGCTGGTCACAAACAATCTCAAAATATAGTTAAAGAATAAGCTAAAATATGTTTCTGAAAACATCTGAGACAACAAATGGGCAACACAGTAACATAATCTTGGTTAACATTTGATCAACACAGCTTAGTTTTATCGTTTAATCTCAGTTTTTTCCAGCCTCCGTTTTTACAGTACAGGAAACAGTATGGCGCCCTCTCATATTACAGCTGAACAGTACTGATGTAAGACTGTGTCACACTGACAGTCTTTTAAAGCATGAAATGCTGATATTATGGACAGAAAAGGTTTTGACAGAATTAATATAGTGTCCTATGAAGCAGCAAAATCAAGCAAATGTGAACATACATAACATATAAGATTAAAATCTAGCGGTGAGTGCCAGTAAATTCTGACCTTTATAAGTTTAGATTTGGCCATCAAGAGCACACCCAGTGCAGCTCTAACATCAGGGCTCTTCAGCTGGTCCAGAAGGTAGTTGAAGCGGGACATTCGTTTCTTCCAGTGGTCCAGCTCTGCCCGAGGGCCGAGGTCATCAGCCTCCTTTCTCAGCTGGTCACTCTCAGCTAGAACCTGGAGAACAGAGCATCATTTCTGCATAACAAAAATATTACTGAAACACAACATTCTTTAATACTGTATGCTGTGGGATAAAAAATGTATATATATTTTGCATCTAGCCTGCCACATAGCTTTTCAGGATGAAAATGCATTTTAAGTATTTGATGCTCCAGCTTCATGTAACATTTAGCACATATCCAGTCAAGTATTTGTCTCGCACTTCTGAACAGCCTGTTCAGCTTGATGTGATACAAAGCACATCCAAAAGACATTTCAAGCAAACTTGGATCTCAGAAATTCTTTTTCAGAATCTGGCCACGAGCCATTCCGTGCAAAACATAGAAGCAACAGTTGTAACGATACCAGAATTTGAAACATTATAGAAAATAAATAAAATTCTCAACACTCCTTTCAATCCGATGGCAAAAAGAAAAAAAGTCTTAGGCACACAAAATAGACTTTTTAAGAAATTTATACCAATACCAGTCCTGGTACAGAAAAACCCACTGAATACACACCTCTATTAAAGTGTTGGATCTGTTGATGGAAAGAATGACCCAACAGCCACAGGTTGAGGACCAATTGATTTTCTTCGTTGCTGTTTTACCTGTGCAGCCTTGTTTTGAAAATTTGGTTGTAGGTCTCTTTTTTCATAGCTTCGGTATTTGCGATACTATCAAGTGTATAATTAACAGAGATCAGTGAAGTATTAAATTATTGGTATTTTCAGCAACCTTAATAGGAATACAGCAAGTTTAAGAACAAATAATCAGTGTGATATGTGTGAGGATAGCATCTTACCTCTTACCTAACATGTCTTACCTGTTCTATCTGTTTGATCCAGATTTTCATGCAGGCCTCTATCTTTTCTGTGGTCTCTGTGCTGTTGGCTGCTGCCATGTAGTCTGATGGGCCTTTCAGCACCCGCAGGTCAAATGTGTCACACTCTTTCAAGGTAACCTGAAGGCAAGCCATGACATGTTTTTTTTTAACCGTGGTGTCCAGAATTTATTTTGGTTTTTTTTTAATGTGCCTGGGTGTGCTCTTATGAGGAAATATTCAAAATAAGAAAATATGGTCCTACTGCTTTAAATAAACACTGATGAAAAAGGTTCATAAATGTTCAAATAGCCTTGTTTTGTCTACTTTAATCCAAATAAGTATGCATTTTTCTGTGATTTTGTTAAGCAAAATATAGGTTCTCAAGCACTAGCATGGGTTAGTGCACCAACATTTAAATTAGCTTTTGACTCAAGTCATCTGCATTTCTCCATTGGGTATTTCATAACTGTTACACTTGTGCATTAACAATTAAACAACAATTAACTTACTCTTGATGTGTACCAGAGTCTGCTCTTTACCTTTTCCTGCAGGCTCTCCTGTGCTCCTGCCAAAACGGACACAAAGCTTTCCAATGATGATAAGAAGTCCTGTTTGACAGTCTGGGCCTGAGGACTGGCCAGTTCCCCCCAGCCGTGGTTCATCTTTCTCAGTGTGGGGATGAAGATCTCAGAGAGCAACTGCTCCACACTTTTTAGCAGACCCCCATCTGTTGTGTCCAACATATTGAAATTTACATCCTAGAAAGAGACAAAAGGGCACACATGCAAAAATCATTGCAAAAAAAAAAAAACAATTCAACATTTTACTGAATTCAAAAACTTTAGGATAGGACCATAACCCTGGTTCTGCGATAGCATCAGTGAGGTACCTTTACAGTGGGGTGTACTATGGGGTACGTCTCATTGTATGTGCCAGTGTTGGTGCAGTAATATCCAATTTGTAGAGCCTTGTAAAAGTGTGAGGTGAGGCCCAACTAACAGCCAAATATACATCCTGCCCTTGAATAGGACCCAGGATGCTGCCATGCCCCTAATGGAGTAAACGCATAGATCAGATGGGGTCTGGAGAGCTTTAGGACATAGCAATAGCCTCCACCATCCAGTGTGAAAGGTATTGCTTAGATATCGGTTTGCCTGTATGGCCTTGACCAGGGGCCTGCAACCTTTATCATCAAAAGAGCCATTTTTGGCCAAAACAAAAAGAAATAATAAAATGCGTGGAGCCCCAAAAACATATTTGAGCCTTATACTGAAGGTAACACAACCTATTAAGTTAAAGACAAAGACAGTTTTAAAGACAAATCAGTTTTATCTCTGCCTCATCATCATTACTTACAGAAACAACTGTTACAATGTGGCAAGTTTCCAACAGCAAACCGAGTACCTTGGGTAAATGCATGGACATCACTAAACCATTTGGCATGAAACCACAAAACCTGACATGATCATCATGACTTTCTCACAGCAACTCACAAGCTCATTTGTTTGTTTTTCAATTTAAATGAGTTAAAATACTGTCGTACTTCTACACTGCTTTCTGGCATGGCAGGTACACCCATAGTGGGCATGTACAAACAAGCTCTCTCTCACACACAAACACACACCAAGTAGTCCTTCCTCCCCCTCTTGCTGTGAGCATCTTGTAGCAAACATGCCCATTTATCAGTAGTGGTGATTAGCTTTGCTGCTGACAGCAGGTGATCAGCAAGAATCAATAGCCAGAACTGCCCGTGGTATCAGAGTGCTATTGTCCCCCTATTGTCTCGCTCGCTCTGGATGAAAAGAAGCTGTCTTAGTTCAGGGAAACCATTTATCACATGAATGGGCTCAAAGAGAAATCAGTGCCAAAGGAAAAGGAATCAAATGTTCTTTTGTCATTTGAAACTTTCATCTTCTGTTACATTGAAGGAATCGGTCTGTTTGGATTTGTCATTCAAGAGAAAGAAGGCCCCACAGTAAAAAATGTTCACCCTGAAAGTCATGAGTCCACGCTTACATTTCCAAAACGGTACAAAGTGACTCACTCTGTGTATGTTCTCAGAGGTGATTGCCTTGGAAGTGTTGGCTCTGGTGAAGAAGACACACACTCCAGTCAGCGCCACATCTCTCCCGTCTGTCACAAACACTTTAGACTTCTTGCTGCGACCAGGCTGCTGGGCAACGAGCTGGGAGGGCGCAGACGCTGCTGCTGCTGCTGCTGAAACAGAATTACACATCCAAACAACACAAGTTATCATCACAACTTGCTTGATTTCCACTGTGATCCTGAAAGGAAGGATTTTGCATCTGACTACTACAACTATACAACTATAATTGATTTCCCAGCCCTTCTCAATACTAAAGCGATTGCTGTTACAGACAAAGGTATAAGTTGATTCACAGAGCATCAAGTTGATGTGTTGCCAACAATTAGATATGGTCTATATATTTCATTTATTGTGACTTGGTGAGTGATCACTTTCACATGTTACCTGCTTCAACTGGCTCAGTGTCCTGATAGTAGAACATGAGGTGTGGAAGACCCTCCGCCACAAAGAACTGCTCCATGCGGTCAATCTGAGAAAGATGAAAACAAAACTTTCAGCACTTTCAGACAACAGTCTCCAAACTGGGAGAAATTGTGTAGCTAAAGAAAAAGAAAGACGCCTGGTTGCTCTGTACATACAAATGTAGATTAAAACCTAGAGTCGGGTGCTCATGGAGACAGGAAACAGGATCAACAGAAAGGCAACCCAGGCACCCTGAAAAATCTAGAGATATCCTCAATGAGACCAGGATACTTTAAAGCATCCAGATGATGGATCCAAAAAGCTCTTTGATTGAGTTTCTGTATTCTGAAGACCTACAGTGGTTGAAATATGTTGACTCTTTTAATGATTTAGCCAGTACAATAAAGGCTTTAAAAATTTTTCCGTCCTCATTTTCTATATTTTTCAGAGTGCCTGGATTGCCTTTACATCGTGTAGCTGTTAGACTGCTTACTGTAGAACTCTTAACTATTAACCAGACCCCAAATAAGTAACTCACACCCAATTCTCTCAACTCTGTGACAACTGTGTAGGAGAACTATGATGGCCGACATGAAAATGCAATAACGTGAATGGCTCTATCTACAGCCGGCGTTTGGTTTGTCTATTTTGGGCTACCGTAGAACAACATGGCTGGACTACTATATACCATTTCTGCCAGTAGATGCCACTAAATCCTACACACTGGACCTTTAAGACGACTGTGGTTTTCTACAAAAAATGTCTGAAGAGTGCGTAAGCATGAATGTGGGGTACCTGATTCCCCTCCAGTGTGGCATCTTCCACATCGGATTTCTCCAGTCCCAGACACGAAGCCACAATACTGAGGATGTAGTCATGTCTTCCGTCCAACTGGGCCCGCTTAGCTTCCCGTTCTTCCTTCAACTTTTGCTAAAAAAAAACCCCACATACATACATTTTTAATATTAGGATGGGGTGTCAAGTTACTTTTAAACTGAATAAAGATACAACATATCCATTTCCTATTGAATGAGTGCAAATTAGATGCTTTTAAAAGAAAGTCGACATTCTGAAGTGACAAAAATAAAACCGAATTCAGCTGTGATTCAATGATGATAAGACAAGAAAAAACTTAACAGCATTGAAATAATTCAGTGAGAGAAATACATAACGAGATAAGCCATCACATGACCAAACAGTGCACTAAGCCATTAAATCATACTTCACATACTTTGTTTGTGGTCATAAGGCTGTTGGTAATTACAGATGATTGAAGTTCTCCTGTAGTCTTCCACTTTGTGCTCACCACACTTATGTACAGTTTCAGTGAATGAGTAGTAAAAAACATTTGAGTGAAAAAGCCTCAGTATACTGTCGATGCACAGTATATATCCGTACTTTGTGTTTAGCTCCACACAAGAACAACAGAAACTGCTCAAAACAGATGTCAGTATCCCTACAAGGATCCCGAATGTACCATCTCCATTTTCATCCTTCTACTTTTGAAAAGTGCTTCCATTTCTCTCCTTGGCAGCCCTCCAAAGTCTGCACCATTCAGCTTTATTTGAATGGCACAACAAACAACACAACCAGTTTACAACAGGCCATGGCTTGTATTTAGGATGGTGGAGTAGTAACATCAACCACAATGGGTTGCTAGGTAACACAGGAACAAGGTCAGCCAATAAATTACATGAAACCTGGCGTTGCATGGTGTGCCAGCTGCAGGGTGCATTTAAATTCTCTCATTTACACTTCCTTCTATTTGTCTAGGTTTTAAACAGGGGATGACAGGAATAGTTCTTTCTGGCTTAAAATATTTTTTTGCATTGACGTCACCATGGTCAGACCATCTTTTAAAAAAGGCCCTCTTCTACAACAAAGCAGGAAATGTCCTACTGTTACTTGCCGTGCCAAAAAAAGAACACTTGAGAGCTAGCTCTTTCATAAACCTATCTGTTTAGACAATTGTTAACAGCTGGATTAAACTTTAACATTTAGGATGACCTATTAACTGATCAAGTTTCTCTCTGGCCAGGCTCTGCCCTTCTCTCCTCTTTCTTCCTTGTATTCTAAGCACACATCCATGTGGTTGTATGTACTTAACAGAAGAGTGATATCACTGCTGTGTAGCCTTGTCCCTAAACTGTTTTTTTAACCGACTGCTAAAGTCTGTTGTTTTCACTGGAGCACAGGACATACTGTACATGCAAGCTCCCTAAGTGAGTCCCCATGGATTGTACTGAGAATCAGATTGGAGAGAACAGATGTGACAGATTTTGAGGGATAGATCAGATAAAACCCTGAATAAAGCCTTAAAAGGAACATTGAGGAAAGATTCCAAATCCAAAAGATGGTAAGGATGACTGACATGAAACAGCAGAGGAAGTAAGAGCTGAATATATGGTCAAAAACACACACAAGGGATGTAAAGAGCTAAGGAAAAACAGGATCCCAAAAAAAGACAAAGTGAGACAGACTGAGTATAGGATAGGTAGTTGTGCATACGCAGGAAAAAATGATAAAGGAAGGCAAGAGGGGTGGGGAAATGGAAAGACGTGAGAAATCAAAGGAAGAGGAAATAAATATAGGGAGGAAAAAAGATAGGAACGACTGGAACATGATATTGTAACAGGTAAGAACACGAGAAGGAACAGGAGCGAGAGGCATGGACTGAGATATAAAGAGAGAAGGGATAATTCGACTACAAGTCAAGGTGGTTTAGAGTCAAAGTATTGATTCTTGTTAGTTAGAGCCTGGGGAGTTGGTCATGTGAAGCCAGAGTAAGGTGGAGCATGCCAACAACCTCACAAGCTGTGTGTGTCAACGAGGTTAGTGAGAGCAGAGCAGAAACACATTAGCCTCTGAGCAGCTTTAAAAGAGATCAGACCATAATTAAATTGACATTCAAGTTTGGATAGTAAAACACAGCAAATATAAAAAATAGTGTCTACCTGTAATTTACTTACCCACACAATCTGTGGAATTATTAACTTTCTCAAAAAGCAATATAGTAGGTCAAAGTCAATTTTGACCCATTATTACAGAAAATTTCTTGTGATGTTGAGAGATGGGCAACTCTTAATTTATCTATGGCAGGTAAAGTTAACGTTTTGAAAATGAACTGTGTTCCCAAGCTTAATTATCTTATACAGTCCCTCCCCTTAGAAATTCCCCATTATTATTTTAAAAGGTTTGACAGGATATCCAAGATATTTATTTGGAATGGTAAGCGCCCTCGTTTGAACCACAGCAAGTTACAAAGACCAGTTGATAGAGGAGGCTTAGGGCTGCCAAAGATGTTGTTTTACTACTACGCTTTTAATCTAAGGCACCTGGCCCATTGGTCTCTTCCTCCCGAAAGGGCCCCCCCATGGTACTGTATGGAACAAGCTGTAATGGCCCCTCTATCACCCATTCAAGTCTTGTCTACTAAATTAAGTAAAAAAGCAAAAACACATCCAATAATTTCTCATCTGAAATTAATTTGGACTAAGGTTTCTCGAGTATTTAAATTTGATCCCTTTCTGAATGTCTCTTCAAGTATCTGGTTAAATCCTAAATTACGAATTGGTAAATTCCCCATTTATTGGAAAATATGGCGGGAGAATGGTGTGGTCACATTGGGTGATCTGTATTGTGATGGTTCCTTAAAATCTTTTGGGGATCTGGTGCGGCAGTTCAATATCCCTACATCTCAATTTTTTAGGTACCTGCAACTTCGACATATGCTGGTGGGGATTTTCGGGTCCGGTGCGGCGGTTCCCCAAAATGCAGAATTCCTAGATAAAATTATAAAGAGTTATGGAAAGGGGCACGAGGCGGCTGTCTATTATTCTATGATGATTCAGACTCTTGGCAACGGGCCCATTTCAGCTTTGCAGAAGACATGGGAAAGGGATCTGAATCTGACATTCAGCGATGAAGAGTGGAACAGAATTTGTAAAAGTGTTAAAGTAGTTTCAAGGGATGCAAGAGTACGTCTTATTCAATTCAAAATTATACATCGTTTTTATTGGACTCCTTCCAGATTATTTAGATTAGGGTTATTACCCACATCAAATTGTTGGCGATGCAAATCTGAGGAAGGTGATTTAGTTCATGTTTTATGGTCATGTGATAAAGTCCAGCAATACTGGATCAATATTTATGATAATTTGTGTGAGATCACAGAGATACAAATGCCATTTATACCTAGATTATTTATTTTGGGTGATGATTCAGTTCTGGTACGAGAGGATAAACATATCAAAAGTTTTGTCCAAACCAGTATTATGATTGGCAGACAAATACTTATCAGAGGATGGAAGACGGAGGGGGTTCCCTCTCTTCAAGAGTGGGCTGTAGAGATGGCACGAGTTGCAGCATTTGAAAAGATGTCATATAAACAACTGGGTAGATTGGATCTATATGAAGCAAAGTGGGGCAAATACATAAAATTTTTAAAGGGTTCCTGAAAGGGGTTGGATGGTGGAGAGATGCAAGTTTTCATTATTGTGAGTAAATACAGAATAGTGCTTCTTATGTGTTTGCATTTTATCCAGCTATTATTGCTTTTATTTTTTCATTTGTTTACCAACTATCTCTTTAATGCAGTGATTACTTTGTGCTGTATTAACCTTGTTTGGAGTCATTTTCTGTGTCTAATTTTGTTATAGTTATTTTGTGTTTTGTCTACATTGATGCAGGCTGTGTAGCTGTAATAGCTGTACATGAAGGAGCACAATGGTTGATGTTGGTAACCAGAAAGGGATCAGCATGGATGGTGGTGGCTTGGGAAGGGTTTGTTTGTTGGGGGAGGGGGGTTACTGTTCCTATTGTATTGTTGAAACAATGAAAATAAAAATGTTAATCACAAAAAAAAAGCAATATAGTAATATTTGCCAAGCACCAACAAATGTCTCTCTGGAACAGTGGCTGCAAGTCACAGATCACTTCAGCAGATATCACAACGGTTGCTAAGCACAACATTGCGACTTGAAATTTACTCTCTCTCTGCACCCAGTTCAGTCAGTTCAAGCATGAACATTTTTCATCTCCCTGCTGCACAGACAGCCTAGTTTTATGAAAAGACCATCTTTCTTCAGTGAAATACTTCCTTAATGTAAATAAATGTTGCAATGAAATCAGCGCTCTATAGAGTTAATCCTGTAAGGTGTATCTTAAATGTGAGAACAGAGACATCTTTTGTAACCAACAATATGGATCACATGTGTAAGACCTGCGCAACACTAACTGTACAATTTTAAACTCTAGACGTGTGATCTCATTTCAAGATGAGTGATCTTCATATTTGACTTTCCAATGAGAAATATTCTGCAAAGCTGAGCAGGTGTTTTTCACTTCCACTGTTGAGGTTGAAACACAAAAATGACACGTCCAAAAGTACATTTAAGACTTTTTTAAAAATCACAACATTTTACATTAAAAGAAAATAAAGACAAATATTTACCTATTTCAAATATGTTTAAATAAACCACTGCAAAGCTCTGGCAATGAATCACTCCAACCTTGTTAACGTCTCTTGAGATACACATAGAGACACACACAGACACACGCACACACACAGACACACACACACACACACTGTATACAACCAAACACTCGCATCACAGGTCGAGCAGAAAAAAAGCATGCCAAGCCATCAGTTGCTGGGCGACCAGTCGTTTCACACCTTGTCTCTGCCTTTATTCAAAGTTGTGTGAACAGCCATCTCAGTCTTCAGCCCAGAGACTAACAATACAGACACAACGCAGTGTGCTACAGCTTATTCTACCGAGCAGACTAAGTCACTGCTGAATGCAATACACAAACACATGAATACAGAAGCCAACAATAACAGGCTCCAGCAATGACAGACAGGCACACAACACAACCACATTTAGTTATTCCCATAACACAGAAGCCAGCACTGACAAACCCATGTAATAACATCTACAACATTAATAGCTTTCAGAGGCAAACAAGCTCCATCCTGAGATAAGCTGTGGCTAGACTGACAATCCCTATAATAAACAAACTGTGGCTTTTGGAATTAAAGAGAAAACAGCTACAAAAATGTGCAGAACGCTTTGGCAGGAATATAGTCAGAAAATTTATATATTTAAAAAAAAAAAAAAGCAATTCAAAATGTTTTCAGTGCCCTGCTGAACCTCAAATAAACACGGGAAATGATTTAGTCCATTTTAATCCAAATCTCTTTTCTGGGGAATAGAAATAACACATGCTGTCAAAGTCAACACAGTAATTGTGGATTAAGTTTTGCAGCTAGTTTTGTCCTTTTAACTGTGGTAAATGAAAGATGCCAGTGCTTGGCAAAATAGAAAAGAATTCTCTGGATGGATAAACTAAAATGGGAGACAGAATTCTCAAATGACACTGCAACAAAAACAACAGTGCAACATTTTTTTTTCTCTTACCTGAATGAGCTTGGAAACGGTGTGTTTCCAGAGCTGCTTTCTAAACACCTGTGACATGACAGCTCCTCGCCTCTCTGACTTAAACCCTTCTATATCTTCTCTATAACCTGCTATCGCTTTCTCATCTGCATCTACACAGGGGAGCTGTATACTCTCACCCTTAGAGTGAGTAGCCCTATCAAGTTGACAGTGGTGACCAGTCAGACAGCTGAGCTGAAGCTATGCCTGCTTTATGTTTAATGGCCATTCCTATCAGTAGTGTACGAGTTTTCACAACCAGATGCAGTCAGAATTGACATAATCCTCAATGAGCTGTTCAAACAGCATGACAGACATGGAGAGTTTGTGAGCTATATGCACTTGTACATCATATGCTCAATTGTGAATTAACACACAATATATGCAGGTAAAGGTGCACAGACATACATGAAGAAAGGAAAACACACCTCAGGTATTACTGCTCTAACAGGATAAGGCCAAGGAATAATGTGTAGCTGTGCAGGTGGAAGACCGGTGCAGGTAAGTAAATATAGTCTTCTTATTATCTTATCTGTAAAACCAAGTTATGGAAGAACTGTATAACCTAAAGGCTGTAACAGCACAACATACCAATATTAGTCTGTTGCCTGAATTATACTAAACATGAAAGACCAAAGGTTTTCTATGGTCACAGATGTTTTGAACAAACTGCATATCTGAAATGCTTTGCAAAGTCGAAAAACAGAAGCGCATTAACGGAAAACATGAAGGCAAAGGAAGTGAGCATCAAGGGATGTTTACAATGAAACTTACTCATTTGAAAGGGAAACGTTGTCAAAATAGCTTGTTTTCCACGATATAAATTAACCCAGATCTTCCACATTGTAGGGCCCACAGAGCAAGTCCACTAGAGACTTAAAGCAGCATTTGTACTTGTACTTCAGCTCTATGCAGAGCCTACGCAGTAGCCCACGCATGTGGCCTTCACCATTGTGAACATTTATACTTGAGCAGTGATCTGCCTGTGTCACTCTGCAGTTACACCTCAAAACACTAGTTGGTGACGGGGTTTCTGTCAAATGCTATGAAGTTTAGTTAGGTCATAACACACCCAAAACACACATTAAACGTGGCTTAATAGTGGCAATTTCACACAAATCCACAAAGCGGCATCATTATAACTGGCAGCATTCACAAAAAAACACTTTTGCTGGACACATTTTACCCACAAATAAAACATGACAATGTTTTTTGCACAAGCCTATGGCATTTTACATTGTATAAATTAGACTAGGGGCTAGCGGACTTTTCCTCTACTCATATAAAGCGAGGGACAAAAGCAACATTTAACAAAGGTAACGCTACAAATTTCGGTTCCGTTACAACTCACAAGGTTCACCAACAAAGCAACCATCTTCTGCTCAACACGTTTCCAAGCAAATACAACATGCTAACGTTATTTGCACAAGCCTATGGCATTTTACATTATATAAGTTAGCTTATCAACTAGCAGAGATTTCCTCGACTCATATGAGGCCAGGATAAATCACACCCAAGACTTGAAATGCTATTTTGTGGAGGCTTCATTGTCTTCGAAATTTATTGTTTCTTATCTGTGAAATATAATTAATTAAAAGTGTTTCCACCGAGGGAAATGGTTTTAGCTTACAAAAACAGAGAGGATGTCTGCGTTGAGGTGTGTATTTACATATCTGGGGAGGTGCACGTCAGGCTATGGCATAGGTTACGGCAGAGTAGGCACAGCATCAATTCAACGCAGAAGTATAAATCACGCTTTAGGGCGACTGAGCTTGTCCAAGTACCTCTGGCAGCCAAGTGGCAAACTTCCAGTTTATCCCACTGCTAAGTTGAATGGGGATAAAAATGTTTAATCGTGGGACTCTTCTAGACTTACAGATTTACAGACTTCTCTTTTACAAAATCAGTCAATGGGAAAAAGGGTATTTTTGGGTCCAGTGGCGTCACATGTCAGACCCAGAAGTTGTAATTCCTTGTTTGGCCACTATGTAAAAATGGCTTCAAAGTCCAGCACTGGTCCTGCGGGCTTGATATCACCTAAACTGTCGCTGTGTATGGAGACATAGCAATATTAAGGTTGATTTATAGTTGGTCGCTCAACACTTTTGATAAGTGTTGCTCAACAGAAAAAAAGTCATGCATCATTTTCATTATGGCTTTTGCATTTGTGTTTTCCATTAACGCACCTTTTTTCAAGTCGTTGTGGGAAAGCATTTCATTCGAAACATCTCAGCCACCGCAAAATGAGAGCAAAACCCATAAAATGCCAAAAAGGCAGGGGAAAAAAATGTTCTGACCTCACATTGTCATTTCTACACAAATTCTGTAATTGCACAGTCACGACGGTAACAGAGATGTTAAAATACAAATTTAACCCAGCAAAATTATGACATGCATTTTAATTAAACTAAGTGTTCAAATGCTTTTCAAATGTATAATTCATGGAGGTAGTGGTGTTTTTTCAGAGCTGTAGCAACCATAAAATACAGAAAACAGCTCTGATGTTATTTTCATTGAAGACCTTGCACTTGCTCGGGGTGTTTCAAATCACTTCACTTTGGTCTACTGCATTTAGGAAAAAGTGGAACTCTTCACTGGTTGCTTTATCTTTCTCAGATAAACATACCACTCCAAAGCTTCTGTCAGATAAAAGCTATTGCTCCTTGTAGGAAGCCTGCACAACCTGCAGCACACTAAAACATTTCCACATAGGTTTTCACACATAAATATAACCTGTTTTTCTTCTAAACTTTTCCTCTGCTTTGGCCTTATTTAACTTTTCTTCCTGCCACATTTTGATACAAACACATCAGGTGTTTCCTGAATGCTGACACATTAATGATGAATTACATTTGAACAAAGTAGATAGCCTAGAAGCCAAGCCGTCTGTAACTTCAGAAGTCTTGGGTCACCTTACCTTGTTTTGATAGTCTGGTTTAAAATGCAGCATCGTTGGGCTTTCAGTCTGACACTTCCTTTCAGGTCATTCCCCCGTCTTAATTGGCTTTGCTTTTCATGACATTAGAGAATTACAGCTTCCAACAAAGAAGACAAGACAGAGAACAAGTGGCTTTGCTACAGTATGTGAGCAATCAGCCTCCTTATTTGCCATGTGAGAAAGGTTACTGCCCTGAAATTATGAGAGAGTTGCTCCAAAAGGGGACTGCTAACTAGATAATGCGGTGTTGGATGACCGTCTGTCTACAAGCTAATTATCAAGGCCCTGCTCTCACCTTACATGTCTATTACAACAATGGGATAGAGAGACAGGGATGAGGGTGAGAGGCAGTGGGGGGTGGAAAGGTTGTTGATATACTGGAATACAGTGTGGGCATGTAACATTTTGATACACACACACACACACACACACACACACACACACACACACACACACACACACACCTCAAGCATATTGTCTCAATGTGGTATGAATTTTAAAAATGACTGTAAAACAAACTCTTAAAGATCACTAGGTTCCAGAAACTAAACACCTCTCTGTATGGTTTATGCATTACCATTGTATGCTAACCAACTGATACTAGTCATACAGTGACTATAGTATCAGCTAACCAGAGTAAAAATATAATGGTGGAGTTTGACAGGCAATGTTTTGTTGTTGTTTTTTAATTCTGACATGGTCTAAATATTATATTGCACGGGTGGTTTATTTGGCTCTCTAGTTTCCCCTCATTTTTTTTGCCTTAAGATAATGATTATCTAATCTTTTAAATCACCTTTTAAGACTTATCTGTTCAAAAAATCTTTATGAATATCTTCATTGTCTTTACCTTATTTTGTCATCAGTTATTGTATTCTTTTATTTTGTATAACTCTAATTGTTTGATTTGCTGTACCTTAGTGTAGTCTATAGGGCAAGTAGTTGCCAACTTTGCTTATCTGCTTCAGTGATGGTATTTTATCTTTATTTTATTTATTCTATTTATTTATATTTTTTGTATTTTCTTAAAATTGCCTCATTTTATTTGCTTGAATCCTGTATTGTTTTAAATCCAGGATCAACCATGAAAAGCACTTATATATTATTACATATTATACAACAGTTAGTTCTGACCGAGTAATTTGATTGGACGAGAGGCATTCCATGAGTGCTAATATAGAGTACATCACTGGGACATGTAACAGTAAAATCACTCCGCTCACAGGTGTTATAAATATAAATACAACTGTTAATTAAAGGCGCTGTATGTAAGAATGTGGCCAAAACGGTTACTGCACTCAAATTCAAAATACTGCCACGAGTCGTGTCCGCCCCCTCCCCTACAGATTTGAGGTTGCTGGACAGCGGAACGCTGGAGACTGATTTGTTTGCCCACGGATGGCTGCCGTGGCAGGGC
The DNA here is from genome assembly GCF_006386435.1 of Epinephelus moara. Lineage (NCBI taxonomy): Eukaryota > Metazoa > Chordata > Actinopteri > Perciformes > Serranidae > Epinephelus > Epinephelus moara. The sequence goes on along the minus strand of NC_065511.1, from coordinate 17,145,653 downwards.
CGTGTCGCCGCATCCGTGATCTTCGGTTTTCCAGCGGACCGTTCGAGCAAGTCCAGCTTCTCTGCTGCTAACGCTGCTGCTGGGATACAGCGGAGGAGCCGGCTGCTAATGTTATGTACTGGGACACTGCTAATGCTGCTTGCCGTGCTGCTGTAGCTCAGTTGTAACTTTAACTGATGCTGAGACTCTACTGACTGTGTGACTGGTAGATGGCGGTAGGTGGCGCAACAGGCCAAAACACAAATTCAAAACATAAACATGATTTGCGGACCGTAAAATATTTTTTTAAATGCAAATATTCTGGCCGTACTATTGTTGTCGGTGAGATCAGTATGTTATATGAACATTATTCCTTAGTCTCTGTGATATATTAGGAGGATTTTACGACTATTTGCTTTGGATTTCTTACATATAGCTCCTTTAACCAACTGTCACACTCACTACATTGACGCAAACTGACACTATAGCGTTACACCAAGAAGATGGATATTATTATTATTACTGATGAGGATGAGGGAGAGTGAGTGGAAGCTGAATCCGGCTGTGCCAACATCCAGTTTTGCCAACGTTTCTTCAGCCAAACTGGATGAAGTTACACAGTTGCAGATCAATGTAAATACAAAGTAGCTTGCGAGTTCCTGGCGTGTGTGCTGCGTTGCCTGGCAACAGACTAGGGGAACTGTTTTTTTCGCGGAGCTACATAACATACTTAAATAATTTATTTCATCACCCTTTGTTAACATTTCCTTACTCAACATTGCTGTTTAAGCTGTTGTTGAACTGTTGTATAAAAGCAATATCACACTCGAGGTTGTGATGTTGTACTGTATATCGTCACGACTGTGATACGGTCCGAAGACAATTACAGCCGTGACGATATACAGTACAACATCACTCCCTCTCGTGTGAAATTGCTTACTAAGCGAAACCTCACAAACCTTCACAGTACACAACATTAATGACAGGCAAACTGTTACCCATGAATCCCTACGCAATAATTTTAACTAGCTAATGCTAAATCACTGTGCGGCACTCTTTTTTCACATATTGGCCAATTAGCTGTATTTCTATTTCAAGTGCACAGACATTCTTGTGGGCCACAATGGATCAATTTGTAACTTTTCGAGCAAGAGACTGACACACAATTCACTTCAGAAACCAACAGCAAAGTGCGGAGGGTGAGGACAATGCATCTAACCATGCTACAACTGCAACTGCAAGACCGGAAAAACACAGAGAATTATGCTGAGTCCACTCAGTTTTATAAAGTAAAATGAATATATGTAGCAGTATGTCCCTGCTCCCCCATCTCTCTTTCAGCTCAGGGGTCCTTGGCCTGTAAAACGTTGAAGACCCCTGGTTTGAGCTGTTTATCATCAGGGCTCAACAATAAGGATTGCCCGATTGCCTGGGGCAAGTAAAACTCACGGTCGGGCATGTAAACTAACAACTCACTTGCCCGATCGGGCAAGTTGCTAAAAATAGTAAAAGTTAATAACTAATTGATAAAATAAATGTATTTTAAAACGTGCTCTTCTGCT
>NC_065511.1:16977985-17143339 GCF_006386435.1 Epinephelus moara | reverse complement strand
TACAGTGTGAATAAAGATTACATAACATAAAAATAACTGCAGTCTTTGTTATTTGATAGCCGCTTAAATTAAACAATTTTTATAGGGCAAGTAAAAACTGACTTCGGGCAAGTAGATCTCTGGCCAACTTGCCCGACCGGGCAAGTGAAAAAAAACCTTAGCGTTGAACCCTGATCAAGTAAGTAAAAAGTGGTGTTCTTGCTTCTCAAATGTGAGAATTTGCTGCTTATCTCCACTTTATAGCATTGAAATTGAGTAACATTTAGCAATTTACAAAATGCCACCGCTCTCTCTGTTGACATTTTATAGATTAAATGAAAGAGCAGGAAAAGAATAACTGATGTATTAGGGTATAATAGTTATTAGTGGCAGCTCAAGTGGGGAGACACTAATAATTCAACCAGTGAATGCACAAGCGTGACGCACACACACACACACACATCCCCCCCACACACACACACCTGCCAATTAATATTAAATTCCATTAGCTGTTACTGTGGCGTCCAGCAGATGAAAAGCACAGCTCTCCCCACAAGGATCTGACTGACAGTTTGATATTGAAGAAATGATTGCGCAGCTTTGCATTTAAAAGCAGTTGGGTTATCAATTTTTCACTATGCCATGACTTATTTTCCAAGTTGAACTGTCTCGTTTTGAGCTGCCATGAAACAGGAGAGTGACTGTAAATTATAAATGAGGGGGTGGTCTAAGATCTGGAGGAGAAAGACATAGAGAGGGAGGGAGCAAGACTGAGAAAAGGTCCGCTGTTCTCCCAGAGGATGCTCAGCAACTGACACAAACATGTAGAGCTTAAACAATCAGTTTTAAAACTACACCAGCTTAAAGCACAAAATGGAAAATACATCTGGACGTGCAGTATTTTAGGACTTTGTTGTCTATTTTATGTTGCCATTACTGTCTGAAGTTTATTTTGCTTATACTAGACTAAAATAAGATGGACATAAGGAAGGCAAGCTAAGCTGTATAAAAATATCCAACCAGTGCAGGATAAACTGTTCTGCTCTGGGTCAATCCCATGTGTAAGGCAGTTCACACCAAGGCTGCGGTTGAATTATTAAAAAATGACATCCTCGGTTTTTTTCAAAATACTTTTCCTCACCCTTGATGGAAAACGTGGTTAAGGAAAGGTGTAAAGGAGAATTCATTAGGGCTTAGAAAAATGACAACCATGGTGCTACGTAATTATGTGATGGCAGATGTATTGACGTGGGTCTGTAGTGGTGCAATTACAATTTCCAAAGATGAACTGTGCGTTCTTACAGTGTTGTTTCATGTAGAATGTGGACAAGGTACGAAAATATTACTTCATTACAAAGGTTGGAATTGAAACAAAAAAAAGCTCACCCTCCTGTCCACTTACATTTATAGACATGAATCCCTGTTAGTATTATTGTATGAAAATAATTGTTAAATTTAGGCATATTATTTGTTTATTGGTTTGTTTTTGTGAATGACTGAATAACTGCTTTAAATACTGTTGCTCAGAGGAATTGTGGGACTGCATTATCTCCTTTCCTTACATTAAGGATGGTCCAGTGTACCCTATCAAAATGCCTGCGGGCCAGGTTCTTGTCACATCATTTATTACAATAAAGAAAAAAGAAAGAAAGAACGAAAATCACACACAAATTAGGCAAACACAGCCATTTCATCCGTGTTCAACTTTCCTCCGCTCCTAAGAGTGGTGGCCCTTGCTATCAACTTTACATTTCTTTGCTGTGGCCATGTCTGCTACCTTTCTGCAAATGTCTGCTGCCAGATAACCATTCCTTTGCTTGTTTACTGTCTGTTTATAAAAATGCATTACCTCCATCTGCGTAGTTCCTACTTGGTGAATGTCTACAAATGTACCATAGCCCTGCCACTATGAGGTGGATGGAAAAAATGCAACGTGAACTTGCTTGATTAACCAATATTATGTGGCAGGCAAGACAAGCCATGGGCCGTTTAAAAGCAGGCCAGACTTTGGACATGCCTGTGCTAATGGAGATTAAAAAGGAAGCACTGAAACACCTTTCCTCGGCATTTAGAGAATTCAAACAGTTCTTATCATGGCTGACACTGAGATTATTGCTGGTCATTTCTCTCAGTTAGGAACCTGCCTAAGTAAAAAAGACTATTCAACTACAGCCTAAGTCTTAGCTTGTCACCTAACATGTTATCAAAAGCAGGCCTGTACATATCACAGAGAACAACATCAGCAGAGAGGATGACACAATTGACCATATGCTAAGTCCCACTCCTTGAACACAGACTGGCTAATCATAGCATAGCGCCTACACGGCTGTGCTCCATAGATTCTCAAGCAGTTGTTTCAGATTATTTTCATGTTCAGGCTGGTTTTGTGTATTTCGAGCTAAATGTTGTACCTCGCGCACATGTAATCTCCTTAGAGAGGTTGGAAGAAGATAAACATTTCCTCCCTGTTCCAAAATCAAAGCTTTTAAAGTATAAGGGTTAGGTAGCTAGCTACTGAAGATGTAGCCTACTAAATGTATACACATGTTGATTCTGCTTTTTTAGTAATTATAACAGTAAATAATGACCTACCTACCTTTACAGGGACCTGTGGAGGGAAACAAGGAAACATTGTTAGTATTCAACCAGCTGTGTGTCATTGCAGTGCGTGCAGAGGAACATTGTTTGGCGTCCCCCAGAGCTCCCCGTCTGTCTACCGGTTGGTGGCACGGTGGGGGAGGACAAACTGCACACAATGCGATGGACCACAGCTGGCTGAATATCGACAAAGTTTCCATTTATATTTATCGTCTTCTGTCTCGATTGCCAAGTGATGTGGTGGTTCGTTTTTTTTGTAGCCTATAGTTCAGCTTTAGCTTCTAACTATTTCTATTTTTTTAACCTGTTTTTGTTGATGAGTGAGTTTGACATCCTGGATATATCCTTCAAATACATTTTGTAGACCCCTCTGTCTCCTCCCTGAAATCGCTTTGTCATTTTTCCAAGAAGTTGCTAATATTTCTTCAAGGAGTGCAGTTAGTTACAGTGTGGGCTCTAGCTCGCTCTGACAGCTTGACGGACCATCACAAAGGGGCAAGGCTTAGCAAGGGGTCAATTATTCAGGTACAAAAGTTGCTTTAAAACATTAAACCTTCTGAAGTCTTGAGCCTTTTAGTTAGTCAGTTAAAGAATTTCAGTGATTATTTGTCCAGATCCTGATAGACCAGGATTATTTTGTTACGTCTGCTTCAAACAATTCACATCTCCCTTTAATACTGACTGCTGAGAATAATGCATAAATAAGAGGGCTGTGTTTCCTCTATCGAAGGAATTTGCATGTGGATACATATTTTCTCTGTCATTATGGTCAGGGAATGAGAATGAACTGAATCAAGTCCCTGTAGAAGGGACAATTTTTCTTAGTGGAAGTGCTATGGCTTCTAATTACTGCAGAGTTGTTGTTAATCACAGTAACCAAGGTACCTTGAGCAGTATTTGTCTTTAGATTTTTTTTTGCCTAGGGTTATAATGAGTCAATGCTATTCACCAAGGACTACTTCTTTTATAACCTTTGTCAAAGACTGGAATGCAAAAATGTTGCAAGCTGTGCATACGCATTTAAAAACCCCACATAGATCACATGACTCAAACAAAACTCCTTCAATTGATTGGCACTCGTGCCAATTACCTCTGTTTCATCTTGACCTTTATGATGGTGGAAATGGTGAATCTGAAGTGATTGGGTGACGTAAATACATCAGATAGAAACAAATTCTTACAGATAACAGGGACTGTTTTGTTAAAGACATTACTAAAGAGCACGAGGTGTAAAACACACCTTGATGGAACATCATCCAGCCCTCTGAGGCTCATCTCTCATTACAGCAACTACACACTGCCATCTAGTGGACTACGGCTCATAACACAACCAGCACATCGGCACAGCAGGTTGTGCTTCAGCTAGTTATGACTACTGCTCAGAGTGAGTTTAACAGTGTAGTGGATCTCAGAACAATTATCAGAACTCGTGGGGGTTCTCAAGTTGAAAAGGAACTGTAGATTAATCCCATCATTCTCTTGTATTTTCACATAGGAGAGAAGAAAATTCTTATGTAAGGTTTTACTCTCCAAACTCATGCACACCGAGCTGTGCTAAATGGCTTTGGAGGGCAATCTTTCTTTATACATTATTTAATACAAAGATATTAAGGACCTGAAAGTTTTAGAAGAAAGAGTGCAATTCAGATCACTACGCTGAAAACACTCAGGTCCACATCTCCACCAAAGCCATCTCTCCTGACACTCACTCTACCCTCACCAACCGCATCACTGAGATAAAATCATGGCTTCAAACCACCTTCCTCAAACTCAAGTGTGACAAATCAGAAGTCATTTTCATCTAACCCAAATCTCTTATCAAATCCACCCATAACTTCTCCCTCTCCATTGACGACTCCTCTGTGCTCACCTCCCCCCCATGTCTGTAACCTCGGTGTCACCTTCGATCAAACCCTCATTTGACCAACATATCAAACACATCACCACACAGCCTTCCTCCATCTCAGAAATATTGCCCGCCTCCATCCATCCCTCTGGTTTTCAGCTGTAGAGACTCTCATTCATGCATTCATCACTTCCAGACAAGACTGTATGGCTCCCCTATGGCTCATCATCCAAAACTCTCAACAAACTACAAATCCAGAATTCAGCTGCTTGTCTTCTCGAACACTCTTGCACCTGTGACTTCATGACATCCACTGCCTCCCCATCCCCCAGCATATCCACTTCAAACTCCTCCTCATCACCTATAAAGCCCTCCACAACCTGGCTACCCCCTAGCTGTCTGAGCTCCACGGACACACTCCCTCCTGCACTCTCAGGTCTGCTGATACCAACCTCCTGTCCACGCCCACCAGGATTAACCACCACACCTGACAGGACAAGGTCTTCTCCATTGCTGCTCCCACCCTCTGGAACTCACTCCCTAAATACATCTGAGACTCCCCCTCACTCTCCACCTTCAAGAAATCCCTCAAAACACACCTCTTCAAAACTGCCTACAACCTCTAAAAAAACCGTTCTTCTCCCTCCCTGCATTGTTTCCCTTCATATGGATTGTTGTTTTTGTTATCTGTAAAGCCTCTTTGAGTATCCAGAAAAGCACTATATAAATCCAAAGTTTTTTTATAATTATAATAATAATTATTATTATTATTATTGTTATCATCATCATCATCATCATCATTAACTTCTTTTTTTTTTAGCTTTCCAAGTTTTGAGTTTTTCACAAAGGCCAAGATAAGATGTAGGAATCTGACTGGTTAGAGACATCTATGTGTGTCATTTTACATTTCAATTTGACAAAATGCTAATTAATGATAAATCAAGACAAAAATATAGCTATCTGAGCTTGCCAGAAGGAAGAAAGGGAGATCCATTTTAGCATGTATGAGTGAAAATACACCAGCTGAATGAACACAGAAGTGTTTAAATAGTATTAAAACAATCATAATAACTCAATGTCAATGTGAGGATTCTTTCCACATCCCCATTAAGCCAAAAATAATGTTAAAACAATACGAGATGAAAGGACAATTATAAAACACACTCAGAGGGCTCTCTCTACGCCAGATGGTCAAAAAGTCCCTTGCAGTGATTCTTAGGCCTACAAATCAGGGTCTGCATTACCGCTGGATGTCATTTTATAAAGTGACACGTTGATATGATTATGACATTCAAATTACCTGCATCTCCTTGAGAGACTCCCCCGGAACAGAGGGTTGGGTGGGCCTGTTCCTGTAGCTGACTTTGGCGAGTCGAGAGTTAAAAGACATGACTCCAACATTCCTTCACAGAACGCCTCCTCTGTAAAACCACACTTTAAATCCCCAGCTTCATCCGCGTAAAGTTGGCTGTGATGTTCATTTAGACAACAAGTTTCTAAAGTTTGTTTTCCTGGTTGAAATGCCTGAGGCTCCACGAGTTTGGTCAGCGGTGCTCGTGTATGTTGTCCGTGGTTTCCAAGGTAACGAGGCACTGTGAAAAGAGGGGCACATGGGTTAGTGGGCTGGTCCTAAACACACGTAACATTAGGCAGTTTATTCATTGGGTATATTTTATGATACAGAAGTCTTTCAATTCATGAAAAAGAGGGAATTGCTTGAGCTGGACAACAATACAGACAGAGGACTACACGGGTCAGTGCCATTTCTCGGAGCAGGAAAAAAGATTTAAGAGCAAGTGACACCCTTCTTGTACTTTTTGTAATTATCCGTTAAGGACAACCGTTCGTTCTTAAATTTTAAAATGGCCGCTAGACATGGCTAGCAAAACACTGAGGTTTTTCTTGTCGACTATAATAGGCTAGGCTAACAGATATAACGTTAGGCTAGCAAGTTAAAGCTAGCATAGCACTTCTCTGGCTAAGAGTTAAGTTCATTTTCCTGCTTAAAGTTTAGAAATACAGCTTATAGTTTTGCTGCTAAATATCCCATAATGTAAGTTAGAGTCTTTAAATTAAGAAACTCTGAGGGGTGAACGAGAAGAACTTGTTTGTTACGAGGGTGATGTTAACGACAAAAACCCAATGTCTGAGTCGTCAGGTTTCTGAGTGCGGTGACCCGTTAATTGTAACATGTGCTCACCTTCACACAGATAAAACATTGTCTGTCCATAATTCATCTCAGGTATGTTTCCATTGTCAGAGTCCATCATAGGAAAGCGTCCATTCATCAACTCCAGTTTCAACACGCCACAAACTCTTGCTGCTACACTTCGGTCAAAAAAACTTTTTGCTTACCCCGTCACACACCTGCTGCTAATTACTTGCGTTTTCATGTTCTAGTGCGCCACCCCGTGTACAAACAACAAAACTGCATCTATTTACATGTAGTCATCATCAGTTAGATATGAATTAAAACAAATACAAAGAATGTTATTGTGGCTCCAACACACAATATTTGCTGCAGTGACATTACTATGTATTTGTTTTGTAACGTTTACAATTACTGAAAGCAGCCTCTCTAAGTAAATATTCATACATAAAAAATACATAATTAAAACAACATAACCCACAAGGACTGGTGGAGGGGAAAATATTCAGGCTGGTGCGGGACTCCAGTTCGGAGAAAATAATTCATTCATGTAGGTGTTGTACATGCAGATGCAGATGGTGTCACAGCCAATCAGCATCGCTAATTCATCCTCCTGAGACCCTGTGTCCTCATATGAGAACATCACATTTTGGACTGACTTTGGGTGTACTTCATCCTACTTAACTTACACCTGTCGTCCTCATTCGTGGACACTTTTTTGTCCCATCTAGTGGACCTGGTGGAGGGCAGAGAAGACAATCAAACTTGACTATCTAGAAGAAGTAAATGTCATAACAAGGTTTCCATCTGTGAACATGCAGAAGGATCTTTTGCACAATACACTAATCCACGTAAAAACAAGATGGCAGCCATCTCTGCCAAGTCAGTCTGCAGCCGATCCCGACACCAAGTGGACAAGGTCCAAACCCTGATCACATTTTATGTTTGAAACTTGTTTATTTATGATTAATAATGTTTGTAGTTTGATATGGAATACAAATGTGACTAAATTTAACAACATTAACAAGCTAAGACGCTGTTAATTAGGAAGTATTGTTTGAGGACATTGAGACTTTATTATCCTTGACAATGTTTAGTTTTTTATACTTATTGGGTCCTACTAATCCTAAATAGCTAGAAGAAATTAAAAATACAGACCAAACAAAAGAGTGGGTCTCAGGAGGATATACATATCTAGATAGATAGATAGATAGATATACTTTATTTAATCCCCAGGGGGGAAATTTAAAATGTCCTCAGCAGCAGGGGCAATAATGACAAAAAAAGACACAGATCACAAGAACACAGCACACATACTGACACAAGAAAAATCCTAAAAGTACATAAGATCACAAGGTGTGAATAAAGGGTATAAAAAGGTGTATAAAAAACAGTACAATAAATAGGAAGAATGGTTCAAAGTGCATATGGTTTGATCGGAGGGAGGAGTTGTACAGTTGTATTGCTGTGGGTATGAATGATTTTTTGTAGCGCTCTTTTGAACAGTGGGGAAGTCTGTATCTGGTGCTGAATGTGCTCTTGAGTGTGTCCAGTGTTTTATGGAGAGGATGGGTGGTGTTGTATATGAGTCTATTGAATTTGGCCTGGATTCTGTCCTCCACCACCTCCTCAAGAGTGCTCAGCTTCAGGCCAACAACAGACTGGGCCTTCTTAACCAGCTTGTTGAGCCTATTGGCATCCTTTTTCTTAACACCCGCCCCCCAGCACACCACGGCAAAGAAAAGAGTGCTAGCTACAACAGTCTGGTAAAACATTTGCAGCATCTTGTTGCATACATTAAAGGACCTGAGCCTTCTCAAAAAATACAGCCGACTCAGGCCCTTCTTGTACACTGCCTCTGTGTTTGTGGACCATTCAAGTTTATTGTCCAGTAGGACACCCAGGTACTTGTACTGCTCCACAATCTCCACGTCACTCCCACTGATGAAGCACATCATACTGCATTCTTTGTATTCCCTTTGTGTCTTGAATAGAAGACACAGAGAAGGGAGCTGCTGTGACAGGCTGCTGCTTGCCACGGCGCCTCAAATTTGAATTCTAGGCTATATATCTATAAATATCTATATCTATATATCTCTATTCATCTATACATATATATACGCATACATACACACATATACATACACACTCATGTCTATTTATACAAAGTTTATATTCTCTCTGTCTCTCTCTCAGCTGCTGTGTGTACGTCTTTTTACACCAGAGTGCCGAAAACAGTTCACTAACAGGACACTAGTGTATCCTCCCTTATAGCTCCTTCGGCATGCCTTCTTGATCCTCAATCCTCAAGGTGCATTTAAGAAATTGAGACATCTTTCAAGGTTGGAGCGCTGAGATCGATTTCCGGATCACAAGCCAGAGGATTGAGGAGTCCAGGAGGTGCAAAATTGGGAAATGGGAAAGGCCTAAGGTATGCTTGCTGAGTGCTCAGTTGCATCAGTCAAACTGATGATGTCACAGGCCTTAACTTGTATGTAAGGCAGGACGTGATACAGGACACCTATCTACCAGTTTATTTAGGCTATTTCTTCATGCTCCATGTATCAATACTGAGGCATTTAAAGCAAGGTGCTATACAACTTGAGTTGAAGTTTAAGGCCCAGTGTGAATGATTTAGTGGCATCAGAGACTGTTGATAAACCAAGATGGCCCTCTTAAGATTAATTTCCTGTTTCTGTGTCACCTGAGGTTTTGCCACTGCCCTGCCCCCTCAGGAGAATACCAGCTGTCCTGAGTCCATTCATTCCAATGGGAAAAGTGAACGTGAGTACAGATTATGAGCAATTCCTTCGCTCCATGGTCACAGAAGTAAATATAGGACCCATTTTTTACAAGCCCTAACCCTTTAAACATTCTGACACTGAAATGGCATATTTTCAGACAGACAAATCAGGAGAATATTAACTTTGTTCATGACATATTTCTGTTTAGCAACATACTATAGGAAGTTCTGGCAACAACTTATGTGAATTTACATTTCGGTTGATATGAGACATTAAGCTAGCTGATAAAAACAAACAGCAAAATAAGGAACAAACATTAAAAGTGGACTGTTTATAGTGCAATGTTTTAAATCTAATTCCATCCATCCACACAAAGTTTACAACACTTCCAAACAAGGTGGGGGTATGCGGGGGATGGACGACCAAACCCACTTAGGAGAGCAAAAGTGTATACCCTTTCATACAACCGGCAGCTTGTAATGTATTGTCTTATGTATATTTGGTGGCATCTAGTGGTGAGGTTGCAGAACCTAAGCCTCTTCTGTGTGCAGCAGTAGCTCAGTCCAAAGGGACTTGGCTTTGGAACCAGAGGGTCATAGGTTCAAGTCCCTTAACGGACCAAGTATGGAGTGTGGACTGGTAGCTGGAGAGGTGCCAGTTTGCCTCCTGGGCACTGCTAAAGTGCCCTTGAGCAAAACACTGAGCCCCTAACCACTTGGGGTTCCTGTCCAAGCCAGCTTCCTCACTCTGACATCTCTCCATTCAGTGCATTTACTATAGGTCCTGGTTGTGCATGTGTGTCTATCCTCAGGCATGTGTTTATGACAACATATGAGGAAAAAAATTTAATTGAATTAATAAAGTATATCGTCTTCTTTCCCTTCAAGTGTGTAGGAGAACTATCGTAGCTTGACGCAAAGCACATATGGCCCTGTCTAGAGCCAGTGTTTGATTTGTCCATTCTGGGCTACTGTAGAACAACATGGCGGCCTTTGTGGGAGAGGACCCGCTCCTTATTGGTATGGGTCCACTGGGGCATTTTTATACGCAAGGAGTCGTGCTGTTTCCCAGCATTGGATGCTTGATGGGCGTCCTACTAGACATGTGGGCTGTCTGTTCCTGGATTTCAGTCCAAACCACTATGGCGGCTCATTTGGCAACTTTCTTGTAGATTGTGTTTCTGAAACATTTTTGGCGAGATAAAAGCCACACAGTTGCTGAATCTGTCTTCATTTTAGGTTGACAATGGTTAGTTTAGCTTAAAAGGTTTTCAGAGGATGCGAGTTGTGCCGAACGCCTCTGATTTGCATAAAGGAGCCTTAATTCAACTTTATGCAAATGAGGGGGGAACGCACCTTTTCTCGGAACACAGGTGCTAACAGAATGCATTGCATGTCTTCACACATATGCTGTATTTATACCCTACACCTCAATGAAGGGTGCTTCATTCAGCTGTGAAGGTGACCACAATCAGAGTTACACTCTGTGACAGAGTGAGAGTGAAGAGGGTTCGGTTTGGGAAAGACCCATAGACATTTTATTTCATGTATTTTATTTAACCAGGAAGTCCCATTGAGATTGGAAATCTCTTACAAGAGAGACCTGGCCAAGGTAACACATTTAAAATTCAACAAATACAACATCCATCCATCTTCTAACCGCTTCATCCTCTTGAGGGTCGCGGGGGGACTGGAGCCTATCCCAGCTGACATTGGGCAAGAGGCAGGGTACACCCTGGACAGGTCGCCAGACTGTCGCAGGGCTGACACATAGAGACAGACAATTATTCACACTCACATTCACACCTACGGACAGTTTAGAGTTATCAATTAACCTAATCCCCAATCTGCATGTCTTTGGACTGTGGGAGGAAGCCGGAGTGCCCGGAGATAGCCCACGCTGACATGGGGAGAACATGCAAACTCCGCACAGAAGGGCTCCCACACCCGGGATCGAACCGGGAACCCTCTTGCTGTGAGCCGATAGGGCTAACCACCACACCACCGTGCCGCTAAATACAGCATATAATACAAAAATCCACAATAAAACAACAACTATTCAAGCATAGTGGCCTCTCAAGAAAAACAAGCACATGTCTCTGTCACCACATTCTTTTTGTTGCCCTAAATTCATCAATGGATTTAAGTGTTTCTAATTTTAAATCGTTTTGAAGTGTCCAAGGTGCAGAGTAGGAAAATCCCCAGAACTATTAAAACCCAGGGTACATAGAAAAGCAATCCCTTGGACAAGCATAGCTGGTAACTATCAGAGCTGACACACAGATGGGTGCAGAGGTAGGCCAGGAATTTGCCCAGTATTGCTTTATAGATAAAAAATAAACCAGTGCTGGGGTGTCGGTGGCTAAGTGATTAGAGCAGGCGCCCCATGTACAAGGCCGTTGCTGCAGCGGCCCAGGTTCTAATCCAGTCTGTGGCCCTTTGCTGCATGTCATCCCCCCTCTCTCTCTCCCTCACGCTTACCTGTCCTGTCCATTAAAGGCAAAAAATATCTTAAAAAATATATATATATATATATATATATATATATATATATATATATATATATATATATACCAGTGCTGTTGTCTGCAAGTGGTCAATGATGTCCAACCCACCAAATCATAAAGAATGCAGTGATGAGTAAGTGACTTTGCATTTGTAATAAAACGTAGAGATGCATGGAAAATTGAATCAAAGCTATGTTAAATGGAGGAGGTTGCATGCCTACACAGTATGTCACCATAATCAATCACAGACAGAAAAGTAGCTTTCTCAGCACTGAAAGTAAAACAGGACTTATTTCTAAAATAAAAGTCAATCTACACATTAAGCTTCCTAACTAGAGTAGCAATATGTACATTAAATGAAAGCTTGTCATCTATCCATATCTGTAAATGGAAAGCATGGAAATGACAAATCCTGTCCTTATGTAGATATAAATGGTACAATCACTATAATTCTTATTTTCAGATGATTATATGAAAATATAGATATTAATATTGTATACCATTGTGCCAGTAGATGCCCATAAATGCTAAGCACTGGACCTTTAATAAAAGTGAAGTCAGTGTAATAGTCAACTACACAGAGCAATTTGTAAAGGCAACCCCTAGATGGCAGCAGTGCACTGTCTCCAGCTGAAGCAACTGAGCTGCAGCTGTCAGGGAGAACTGGGTTAGATTTGTGGGGCAAATGACCTCATACTGTAGCATCATCTTCGTCACTAGGAGATGAAGAGAGAATTAAATAATCCTTCTCCTTCATCGTCATTTTCTCACTCTTATCCGCTAAACACGATTAGCCATACTTGCAAAAGAAATACTTCCCTTGTGAACGACTTGCAATCATGCACCCGGACCATAACTGTCAGGAAACTAAATAATGCAAAAGCAGAACTCAGTGACCTCATGGGAATATTAAACTCATGTTTCTGCAAGAATTCAGCCATAAGGGCCTGTATAATGAGGCTCAATGTGAGAACTACTACACTACAACTACTGCACGTTTAATAAATAAGCATGATGTTTGTCGATGTGACATCCCGTCATAACATCTGGGCTTAAACTATAACGGAATAAAATCCTGAAGAATGACTCCCACGCAAACCGCATCAGCACCGCAGTGAGTGACGCTGGGGGCTGCTGATGTGCTGTGGCGCACACACTAAATTTGGGTGGCGCACAATGCACCAAAACCCCCCGAAACGGAATCCCAGGATATCCCACCCCCACCCACCACTCGAAACGGAATAGCCCTCCTCCCTCAGTCCTCCTCCCCTCCTCTTTTTTACCTCCGCCTTCTCTCACTATCACCCCCATTCCTCCGCCTCCCCTCCCTCACGTCCCAACTCGGGAGCGCCGCCGATCGGTCGCCAGGATTTTCCCTTCTCGGCCAAAATGGAGGAGGAGGTCTCTCGCTTAATGAAGGGAGCACAGATTGTATGACCGGATCCGCTTCAATGAAAGGCGTCCGCTTTTGCTGATAAATAATTATTGCAACCATAAAACCCGTTTGAGGATAGCTATCGCTATTTCCGCACAAGCGACCACAGCCATGAGCGCAGGAGAGGGACTAGATGAGGCTGCGAAGGACGCGGCAGACATAGCGGCGTTTTTCAAATCCGGTAAGTCGGGAAGGGGCGAGTCTGGCTCTGGGTGAGCTACAGTAGAGCTGTCGGTGTGATCACTGGCGGTCTGCCACATTGTTGCCAAAATGACAAAAAGCACTCATGGATTTCATGGGCGAGATGCATAGGCTTACTGCGCGTCGGATGTGCTGGAGAGATGCGCACAGCTTGTAGTTATTTACCACATTTAAGTCGACTGACTTGTCACCCCGCAGCCTTTGATGACAGCAGCGTGAATAACACCTCCTGAAATATGTGCGTTTGATTATTAGGCAGTGACCCCATTTTGGGTTGGACCAAGTAGGCTAGAAGGTGTGGATGGTTACAGCTCGACCACAGTCTCTTCGGGCTTTACGAGTATCTTCGGCGTTACAGGCTGTATCTATCACGAACCCCATGGATGTGGGTCGAACATTTTGTGATTTCATTTTTATCTTCAGAGGCGTGTAGATTGAACAGGCTTGTGGGGCCATGCATCACTCCAGTCTGAAACCAGGTCTCTCACATCTGATGCACGGATAGAGGCTAGGCCATGGACGCACGTATGGGCAATAGGTTGCATTCAACGCACTGGGCCCGTCTGATATGATGGCATCATGCTAACAAATAAGGATAGGCCTACCTACCTTATCACTCTGCATCCAAGACAGAAACATCTTATTAAGGGGGGCTGCACTGGGACCAGATATCAGCTTAATATAGGGGGGACTATTGTCATGCACTTTGTTGTGATAGTGCTTGTGAGAAACAATGTCTGAGTTGTAGGTGCAAGGTGAGCATTCTTATTGTAATGATAATCTGTTACTGGGTAGAGTTACAAAGTAACTTTGTTATATTATGGTGTATATCCCATTCATGTAGAAATGTGTGTTATCATAAGATGTTCCTGCATCAACTTGTGGCTTATATAGGCCTTGTCAGACCTTAATAATAAGTGTTTCTAATAGTGTATAAACATGGTGTGGCAAGTTTTAGAGCTGAGGTTTTTCAACATTATGTGATTAGATTAAATATTGTCCTTGTATTCTAGCCAACGCCACCCTGGATATTAACTCACCCTCAAGCCGCCACTTGTTCTATCCCTATAAAATACCTCTTTAATCCAATCTGACACAGGCATTAGGAGGGCAGGGAGTGCAATCTCAGCCTCTGGAAGGTACACCTTAAAGTAAAAGTCAAGTGTTTGGGTATATGTCGCCACTATTAAAGGAGGACCACCTCTGATACACACCAGGAGAAGCAGCTGTCTCTCTGTCTCTCAGCTGTTTCTCTCTGTGACACCTGGTGCCTGGGGGTCTGCTGTTCACCATCTCTACAGATTGCACACATGCAGGAACACACACACAGACAGTATTGCACATGTCAACCAAAGTGCATATGAATCAATAAATGTAGTTGGCATGCTTGCGTGTGCATACACACACACACACACACACACACACACACACATATATATATATATATATACACATATATACTTTTTTAACAGTCTTTAAGTAACATACTTTCTGCTAGAAATTGGCTCTGCCAGTTAGACTGTTAGGAATGTTGTCAAAGTGGATTGTATTCAAATGCTGCAGTCTTTCTTACGGTTGGTTGGATGCCTGCCAATGTATTTTCCTATAGCTGTGTTGTATCAGGCTGGAAAGTTGGCTCACAGTGAAGTTGGACTGCTTAGATGTTTATATAGCAGCAAACGCAGTTCATACAGTATTCATGATGGAGACAGAAATAGGTTATGGCCTCAGGAAACTTTTATAAGATACTATTATGAAGAGAAAGCATGGAAAACTGTTTCTGGGCTGTTAAAATGGAGAACAGGACTAAATGCTGAGGGAATAATAACAAATAACAGCATGTCTCCAGCTCAGGTTAGAGCTGATTGTCTCAGAAGTTGCTAGTTACCTTGTTTGATTAATGTGTAATATTTCATGTCACTCTCGTGGCACACAAAGATGGACATATTGGAAAGATGAGGAAATTACAAGTCAATACATGTCAGAGAATCCATTAATTCACCACACGTCATGTGCTTTCACCAGTTTTAAATGAGCTGTATGCAACATTCAGAGCAATACTATAGCAGCAAACAACTATACGCTAAAGGGTTTTTTTTTGGGGAGTTTTTCCTTATCAGCTGTGAGGGTCCAAAGGACAGAGGGATGTTGTATGCTGTAAAGCCCTGTGAGGCAAATTGTGATTTGTGATATTGGGCTTTATAAATAAAATTGATTGATTGATTGATATGTGAAGATATAGGGGAGTAATGGTGTCCCGAGCAGAAAATGAAGTCACACTCCCTCTTTGTGTGTTCTTATCCGAGCTTCTCTGTTGTTTGTTGTGGTAGCTGGTCCGGCTGTTCACTGGTGCACGTGAGTCCCTGTGTGTGTGTGTGTGTGTGTGTGTGTGTGTGTGTGTGTGTGTGTGTGTGTGTCGCTGGCTAGCTTATCACTTCCGCTCAGCGTTGCGCTTATATGGCGGTTACCGCTGATAATGCCAACCTGACCCACGGTGGTGGAACAGCATTGTCATCCAGTGGCATAAGGAAGTAACAATGGGCCACAGTGCACACTGTTATGATGGGTCCCAGTGCACGCTATTGTGCATGTATTGTCTTGACACATATAGAGACTTGACATTGGACAACATCAACATATGTATTATCCAGTAATCATTGCATATCTGACAAAATACAATTAAGAAAATTAATCATTGAATTGAATATTTTTTTAATAGTTTATTTATAGATTTTATAGCTTATGTAGAAAAAGCATATGATTTCATGTTTTAGATAGCCACTGACTATTTAAAAAAAAAAATTAAAAAGTAAACCATGACATATATGGGTTCATCTTTTTGAGGACATATATACCAAACAACACCATTTCAAGAAATATTCTTTTTTTTAGCATTCCTCTTTGAACACAGGAATATATTCGAGTTGGCAATCTGAATCACTTGCAAAGGCCCACTCTCTCTATGGGCCCTTCCACCCCATGGGCCCTAGTGCAACTACTCTGCCTACACTGTCTATATTTCCACCCCTGTCATTGTCACTTGTTAGCTGACCATTAGCTGCCCCTTAGCCGGTAGCTGTCAGCTCAGCCACCTCCATGTTAAGAACCATGTGCAGGCAATCCTGCCTCAGACTCTAAATCATAGATATGCTCATTCAGTCTATCTAACATTGAAAACATATTATCCATCATTTTTGTTTACCTTTACCTTTACTCTGTTGAACATGTCAATCTAATATCCACACCTGCAATTGGTCCAAATATTGTATAACATGTCAGTCAGTCATTCATTTGTTCATACATGCATACTCTTTATCCCAATCTTTTGTATAGATTCACTGTGAAGGAGGACTAGTAGTAATGGCCATCTTGCTCCCTGAAGCCTCTCCAGCAGGCTCCCTAATTGCTGGCAGCTTGTTGCATGTTGAAATCTTGGCACACAGCTGCTCATCCTAGTTGATCCCAAGCACTTTATTTCTGGGGCTCTGTGTATGTGTGAGTGTGCTTTGTTTTGCTGGGGCTCTGGATGCACTTTGGTGCCCTAGTTAGTCAGCGAAGGCTAGAATATGTCAGATTCTTCTACTGAACAAGACCTAAAGTGACTGACTGGCTATCTGAGCTGCTTTGATCACTGGCTAAGAGGCTAGTGAGGGACTTACTAACTTACTTACTGACTGGCTGGATAACCGAATGTGAGGTTGTAGCTACAAAGCTGTTGGCCTGTATGGATGATTAAACTGAGATTTCCATCAAAGCACCAAGTGTTTCAAAGTCCTAGTATTTGATCCTGCACTAGTTTTTTTTTTTTTCAGTTTCTTCACCTGAATCAATGATATTCACATCGGCCTTTGAAAATACTTGATGTTCCTCTTTGCTTGATTATTTTCAGTGAGCAGATGGAGCTCCATCTCTGAGTCCCACACTGATGCTGTGGATCACAGCTCAGCTGCTGAGTCACTCTTCCCAGGTTGCTCATGCCGTTACTTAAAGTCCAATTCCAAAATTATTGCCACTGGTCAAAGATGAGAAGTATTCAACTGGTTCCTTGAACATTGTGAAGATAGAAACCAGGCATTTTTTTTAACCTTATCATCCCATCATGCTCATCTATCAAGGCTTGTATCACTATAGTGTACAAGTGTTTGCAAAAAAACCTTTTTAAAGCATGGAAATACAATAACACTCTTGTAACTGTATTTAGTTCTTTATAAATAACATAATCAGTTGACTGTTAGACAATGATATCCAATGTGCTTTGAGTACGGTTGATGATAGTACCCCTTTGTTTCCTGTTTGGGTTGCAGATTTGGAATTTAATCAAACATTCCTCAAAGTGAGGCATCATAGCCCAATAACATAATGCTGATGATTGCTCTGAGCCCACACAAGTTAGCAGCATGTCCCCAACTTGAAATAATGTGTAATTTGTTACCAAGGCAAGTTGCTTGTAACTGGAGGTTTGCCTAGCTGTGGAGCAGTCAAGAATTGTAGGGTGAGTCTGGAAGTGTTTTGTTGTCAGATCTCATCCAGCAGCACAGGCTATGACCATGATCTGAGTAAATTAAAAGAGCTTTCCAGAATACTTGGATGATGAGTTGGTGTTGTATGTCTGAGTATGATTCACTATCTCTCAATATCTTTATTCCTGTCTTCTCAAAAATGAAATGTAGCCTAAGTCATTATGTTTGAGAGTAGATGAGTGATAATAGCACTCTCCTTGTCATTGTAAACATCGGCATTTAAAATAGAAAATATACCGTAAAACCTCAATTAAAGTCCCAATCAAATGCGCAGTCCTTTTTACTGGCCTGGTGTGGCTACATATTTTGACAAATAAAGGCCTCTCTCAATTAGAGGCCTGGTCTGGTTGCCAAGCAGTTCATTTTTTTATTGAAGTTGTTAGGATGTATAAAAGCGGGTTGCTGGCTACCTCAAATTATGTGTCAAGTCCTTGCTTACCCTGTAAGTTATTCATATTCCTTTAGTCCACAAGGGTCCTTAGGTCATGACTGATATATCTGAAGCCTTGTTTTTATACAAGTAATATTCGTACTGAGTAGCACGGTGATGCAGTGGTTAGCACTGTCGCCTCACAGCAAGAGAGTTCCTGGTTGGAACCCAGGGTGGGGGGCTTGAACCCTGGGTGGGGGAGCTCTTCTGGGCGGAGTTTGCATGTTGTTCCTGTGCCAGTGTGGGTCTTTCTTCAGGTACTCTGGCCTATTCCCACAATCCAAAGATGTGCATGTTAGGTTCATTTGTGACTCTAAATTGGTCATAGGTGTGAATGTGAGTGTGAATGGTTGTCTGTCTCTATGTGTTAGCCCTGTGATAGACTAGCGACCTGTCCAGGGTGTACCCTGCCTCTTGCCCAATGTCAGCTGGGATAGGCTCCAGCACTCCTGCGACCCCTAACAGGATAAGCGGTTATGGAAAATGAATGAATGCATATTCATATTGGTTTAAATAAACAATTTGTGTGTATTTCCCGATGAGCAACAGATTTGTGTGAAAGGAACTATAGGCCTGTCCCATAGACGCCTGTCCGTAACGTAGGCCCGTTGATTTTTTTATTATTATTTTTTTTTAGAGTATGTATGCATGAAGAACCAAGAAATAGTATGGTATGCTGATCTGTGTCTGTCCCCTGTAGGCTGTCACTAAAAGCTTTAATTTGGTGTTGTCTGTTTAAAATGGCCCATGGCAAAAGACTTACATCACTGGCAGTATAAATTTCTCAGTACATCAAACAGAGCAAAACCTGACTATGGTCTAAACCTGGATTAAATTGGCAGGGCAACCAAAACCAAACTAGCGCTCCTTTAACTTTCCCAAGGCCTCTAGTGTAGCCTTTGTCTGTAGATTGAAAGGCATGTTTTACAAATGCTGTGCTACTATTCAGTATTTGATGGTTCAGCATATGTTTATGTGCTGTAAACTTTTGCAGTGCAGAGCTTCTGTCCCTTTCTTGTCATATCTTCATGCCAGAGCCATTAGATCCACATTAATAACTACATTGCTGCATCTTAAAATGAACCACTGTCACTTATATTGGACGACTATGAACAGAGCCATCTCAGCAAAACCAAAAATAACATTTGCACGATAGTATACTTTTAGAAGGTATTAATTCATATATAGTCTCTTGAGTGATTTGTAATGAAGTTACTGGACTTGTGCAATAGCATTATTGCACAGCACTGCACTGTGAAACTCAATTGACATAAAAGCTGCAGCCAGATGTACTGTATGCTGGAATAAGATTAAATAACTGTCTAAACAACTTGCATAAGAGCTGTATCCCCAGTCATAACTACACTGGTCGTAGGACAGTGGTCATCAGTCACAGAAGCTTAGAGTTGTTGCAAAGATCTACTGTTTACTGTGTGAAAATGGCTTCCAGCCTGCTCATTACTAATGCAGACAGGCTTTCAACTATACATGTATGAGTATCTTTGCAGTCTGCAGTGTTAAATAATAGATTTTTTATACCAGGAGAATAATTGATAAGCAGGAGCATAAGTGATTATCTCTGCGTCGTCATTTGTTGTTCTGTTGAGAACAATTATGAAAGACTTGTATCGCACAGACAGGTTTTAAAATCCCTATGATACCAAACTGATGCTAAACAAACAACTAAATAAACATAAGTAATGTTTGTTGCACTTCTTTATGCAGGTTTTAGTTAAGAGCTTGTCGTTCAGTGTATCTTGCATTGAGGATAGAAAATAGGCGGCATCAACAATGGCAGTGTCAGTATTGACAATGCAGTGAGGCATTTTTCTGTGCCCAAAGTGAACCCACTGACCCGTGCCAGCGCAGTCTGTAATGAGAGCCAAATCACTGAGCAGTGATTCTTCATTTTCTTCTAGCACAGTCATAGTCGATGAAAGCATAATGACCTAATGTTATCTTGCATACTCAAGCAGAAATCTTATATAATCATGTAGATGAGGAAGAGGCCTTCAGTGGGCCATGCAGTATGCATCTTGGAGCGTATAATTCACGGTAAACCGTACTGAGAGAGTGAGAGGGGCAAATAAGAAGGCAAAGACAAGTATGTATTAAGAGAGGACACAGGCAGAGTAAAGCCAGAGAAGTAAAGTCAAGACAGTAAATGAAAATTTAGAATAGCGGGAAAGGAAAGTGAGATTCAGAGAGAGAGAGGACATGACATACTTAGAGGGACAAACAAGCCTTCACTCATCAAATTATAGAGCTGAAGCTTGGGTGGAGCACACCCTGCAAAATGTAGGCTACTCTGCTCTCCATGAGGCTGAAACCTTTCGGTTGCATCCAGGGGCAGCCTAATTGGCAGTTGGTCAGAGTTAAAGACTATAAGCTTAGATTGGCAGTGCCTGCGCTGCTAAATCGCCTGGGCCTGCATGCACAGTCGGCTATCTTGCATATTCAACTGAAGGAGAATCAGAGAACTAGCTTTAAAGATATGGAAAAATATATATATAGTCATTTAAGAATAAATGATCGCAGCTTGACAGATACAGTACAAAATAGCTTTGCATTTTTTTGCATGGAAACCGAGTTAAACTGAAAGTGCCATTATATTCAGGCTGGTAAGATGTTTTGGCTTCTTGGCAAGAACCTTTGGATTCTGTTGGTCAGTATTTTATTTCACCAGCAGGACTGTAAGCACGTTCTGTTCTGATAGCATGGTAATAGTCCAGTTCTTCTTCAATCTAATACATCAGTATGTCTCAATGTGACACACAGTACCAAACAAAACAGTGGCATAATCTGTTTGTGTGAAAAATTACTCTGAATTGGATGGTTTCCAGATTCTGCAAAGCATCATCATCATCATCAAAAGTCATCATCATGATAATGTCATGTCATCATGGTACTCATTGACCACAACTGCTGTCTTCAGTGTAAGAGTCCCTGCTGCAAAATACACAAGGCTGGGCAATATGTCCTGAAAATTATATCACAATAGTTTTTTTAGTTATATCTCGATTCACAATATATCTCGATATATTTAAATCTTCTCAAAAGCACTTTATTAATGCTTGGTCTGAGAGACAAAATCCAACATAACAAAACCTTCTCTGATGCAAAAAAGTTGTAGGGGTGACTATTGGTTGTTTTTTTTTTTTTTTTTGCTTTTGTTTGTTTTTTTGTTTTGTTTTTTTGTTTTTCAGAAAATGTTAACACAATGAGATTTTTGATCAATAATCATCAATAATGTGGATATAACAACAGTGGGTTAAGGCAAGCATTAAAACAATTGAAAAGTCTGATAAGTCAATAAATTAGCATCATTATACTGTAATGCAGCCTTTAAAAAGAGGGGAAAAACACAATTTTTGCCATATTACAACAACGATATCCAAAATCTAAGACAACATATAGTCTTATATCTCCATAATGACATAATATCATATTGCCCAGCCCTAAAAATACAGGAACACAAAAATGATCAACCTGACCTATGGCACCACATTGTACAATCATTTTCCTTTTTTAAATAATATAAAATGTCTAAATTCAATCTCATCTCAAATACACATAAACAAGTAAGCAATAAAATATTCAATATCTACATTAAAATTAGTTAAATGTGCAAATTTGAAAAAAAAAATCCTGATGCTAAAGCAAACATGCTCGAAGTTCTCTCACAAAAGAAACCAATGTTATTGTGAAAATCATTTCAGTACAAATAGTCACATGGCTAACAAGCATGTAGCAGCATACCAGAAATTAGTGATTCCAGGCGTGTGTACTGTATGTGAGTTAAAAGAGACAGTTTTCTCCTCCTCTCCTGAGTTCATAAAACCCTACTGTATTTTCCCAATAAGGGCCAGATGTTGGGATGCTTGTTCTTGTCCGTTCCTTTCTTTGTGTTTATCAAGGAGTTTTATGGAGAAGAAAATCAAGAAGGTAACACAGTGAGGCAATTACCTATTTTACAGCTAGGCTGTGCTGATCGATCTCATCAGAGACTGTCGACCTTTTCGAGAGAGTCGTAATACATTTTATGGACATGTAGCACCCCCTCCATCTCACCAGATTATTGATTGTTGTTAAATGTCATGTACATCCATACCAGGGGTCACTTTGAAGACACATGGACGAGGACCGGAGTTTTCTTTTCTTCTACACAAGGGAAATGTGCAGATCTCTTCCAGTTAGTTTGAACCCTAATGAATCGGGACAGTTTGAACTAAATCTCAAAATCAAGCAAATCAGGAGCGAGAGTGAAGTTTCCATTTTGTAAAGTGATAAATATAAAATTTGGCAGGCCCATTAACTTTATCGATAAAACTAACCAAAGCAGTTAAATGGTCACTACTGATGAAGATATTTTTGTTCCAGCCATCATGGTTGGGTTCAGTTGATAACACATGATATACCTGAAAGATGGCTGGTAGCCTTATGTCGATAATCAGGCCTTCCAATAGGTGTGTAATGTGTTTGTAGGATGGGAATTGTAGCCTGTGGGACAGCCTCATTACCTCTCACACACACACACACGACACACACAGACACACACACACACACACACACACACACACACACACACATGCACAGAGGTATAAATCACTACATCCCACCCATGTCGCCTGGGGCTCTGGAAGCAAGGAAGAGGGGGATGGAGGAATAGAGTGAATGAACAAGGGATGGAGGCATAGGAGGATTGCGGGTCATAAAAATAGGCTGTGGGCTGGTCTGTGTGTCTCCTGCAAATCCCCCATCTGATAAGAGAGAAACCTCTTGTCAGTCAGCTGCAGACTCCCTCTCATTCTATCCTTTTTTCATCGCCACCTCCACTCCTCTCCCACACAGCCTTCCATCATTACCTCATACCTTGCCTCTCAGGGTTGTCATATATTCAAATCATGATCTTGTTTTGTAATATCTGGTCTTCTATTTGTGATTCTCACCACAGAGCATGCCTTTCTTTTCTCGAACATTAATAAATGAGATATCCAAACAAAGGTTATCACATTTTTTAACTACTTAAGAGCTGTGTGTCACATTTAAGAAATAAAAAACAGCATAAGTGTCTTGGCTGTTTGGCTACAACACTTTGGCACAGATCTTAAAAGGAGAGTGCCACCATTATCCCAGAAAAAGCAAAAGCATTTTCACAGTATTATGTCAGCTTTTGGAACCAGAAGAGTTTCAGCATTGCTGGAGACCATTGTATAAACATGTATTAAGTCACAAAATGTTTGCTGGGATTCATCCACATTCCTAATTCTTCATTCCTCCTCTCTCAGTATGCCCTCTCAGCAGATGTTACAAGCCTCCCCATCTTTCACAGTTCCTCCCCTATCTCCTCTCCTCTTTCCTACAGCTTAAACCAAGGAAGCATCTGGATCTAGTATCTGAAGTCACAAGCCTCCCACAATGCTTTGTGCCTCCTTTGAAAAAAGCACTTTGAAAAAGCAGCCACAGTTCACGAGGCCATGCCCCCCTTGAGTTCTGAGACACACAGTTTTTTAAGAACTTCCTCTTAAGAGAGCGGTGCAGTGTCAGTAAGTCAAGTGTCAGGATGTGTGTGTCATTTTTTCATTCATAAAGTCAGATGGTGAGTGAGCCAGTTTCCCTTCCCGTGTAGAGTGAAAAAATTAATGGGTCACTGGACTTCATTCTCAATTGTGCGTTAGATTAATACTCTTGAGTTTTTCTTTAGGTTTAAGGTATTTTGCTATAGATGCTGTATGAGGTTAATGGTGTAGCACTGACTTTAAATCACCCTTGCACACTTGCACATGTCCGCCTGCATCCTTGCAACCTCAGATACCAGATCCATGTGCTTCACTGCACTTTTCTGCATGCTTTGCTTTTTTATCAGACAAGCCAAGGTCCTACCTCAGTCAGCGGGGAAAAGAAAAACAAAAAACAAAACCGAATTAAGCACAACATGGACGCAAATCAAAGCACAGCCTGCAGTGTGTGTTTGTATACATGTGTGAGCTTGTGTGATGCCTTAGACTGCTTGTCTTCTGTCAACAGCTGTGTTCAGTCTGTCCAACAGGAACTGTGTAGTCGCTTTCTCTCACAAACACACACACACACACACTGTAACATTCCCTCTTGCTTTGAAGACAGCAGCAAGCTCTGATCCCTGTCGCGTGAACAGTGCCAACCCAGTGCTCTTCTGGCTTAGGAAGGCTAAACTGCCGCTTGGCCTCTCTGGCTCCGGATAAAATAGGTTGAGGATCAAACTTAACATCCAATCCTACTGTATTGGCTTGCAGAAGTACCTACTGTTACATTGGTACTGTTTTAGAGAAATACAGCCAAGGTTGTTGTTGTAGCTAGATGTTGTTTATTTTGTTGATGTAGCATTCACACGTAGAGCTCTGGCGAAAACTTGTTGCCAGTAAAACACTGAATGTTTGCACATCAAAGAAAATAAAATGGATTTGATATTTCACACTTGACTACTGTAAAATGAACCTGTGAAACAAAGTGCACAATTTCACTTTGCTGTGAAGAAACAGACCTCTTTTCTTCTCCTAATAAAAACCTGCCTCAGGTTTTAACATCCTTTTAAATCATCCTCCCTAAAGGGGCATTCCACTATTTTCCACCTATCAACATTAGATTGGTCATGGTGACCTTGTGATGAAACTGTAGGAACAAGTGTTGTGTTTTAATCAGCAGCTAATATGAAATAGAAATGTGAGTTTGTTACACTTCCGAGATGGATGGAGTTCAGCTGAGGAGATTTTTGGAGAATGCTTGGTAGTTATTGTCACAGCTTGACTTTGATCACAGCTACAGGTGAAAGCTGAGTCACTTGTCTTTGACCCGGTGGTTTCTTTAGGTCGCTCTGTTCGGTAGAAGATGACCTGTTGGTATGAGCATGTTGCCACCTAATCCTGCCTGGCAGCACATGCTGACCATGATTTCTCGGGACAATATCTAACACCCAACACTTTGTAAAAAAGGTTTAACCCTGAAATGTTCTGAGTATCTGAACATTCACTATAATAAAAATTTTAATTTCTTTCATACACTTTTTTTTTTAAGATTTAAACACACCTTGAAAACAAGAAACAGAAGTCAAACACATGTAAAGCCTCACCGGACCCAACACTTTATTCATACCACACTGTGTAAAATGAAACATACCGTGTGTGAACAGGTGCTTACTGTAATCCTTAGTATTAGTAATAGGCAGCAGCATATGCCAGGCTGTTCTTTTCAGAAAGGCAGCCAGGAGAAGTCAGTGCGAAGAAGAGCTTAGCTGCCCCTGCTCCTCATTCCCCGCCTCTCCTCTCTGTTATCTCGTGCCACTATAGTGTCCCACTGATGAGTGACCCAGAAAGAAAGTTTGTCAGTCTGCCGCCAGAAACAAGATGCATGTCACTTTAAATTTGGAAATCAGTGCGTCCTTTGAGTGGGGATAGAATTACTATTTATTTTCAGGGTGGATGTCATCGGCATGAATTACTTCTCATATCAGTTCTCTGTTTCAAAATAAAAAAGATTTAAAAAAAAAAAAAAAAGATTTAGGTGTGTGCGGTTTAGCAGAATATCAACAATAGGCTGTTATTAATTAATAAATCCTGAATTGAAGGTGCTGCTGAAACTGGTCACTGTCACTGATTCCATTAAAACACCAAGCCTCAGACACCCTGCTCTTCTTTCGTAGTGCTGGTTGAATATTCTTTGACTCTGCCCTCTTTTCTTATTCTCTTTCTTTTTTATTGTTTGAGACGTTCAGGGCACAGCGTGCAGGTGAGGTCCAGGCTTTACTAAAATGTAGCGACTAGGTGCCAGACTGTAAGCAGCACGCATCCAAGAGAAAGCTACAAAAATGGTGGGCACAGCACAGAAAAAACGCAAATATAGGCTTTCACTTTTGCTGGCGATATCGTTTACTAACAGAAGCAGATAGTTCCTGCATCATATACTTTTAACATTTCATCTCCCTTAAGATTTTTTCCGCAGGCATTAGAGATACAGATATCTACTGTACTTTGTATCTTTAAATGATTAATTTACTGATCAGCTGATGTGCTGAGAGTCACGCATAAGACTGCATGTGTGTGTGTCTGATGGTATGTGTTTGTGACAGTATGAGAGCATAAGGTAAAGAAAAAAGATAAAGAGCACAAGGATCTGTATTCTCAATCTAGATGGTCACCAGTTCATGCACTTTTGCAGTATATGTGTGTGCACATGCACCTGTGTGCAGCATTTCTAATGGCTTTTTATCTCAGTGAGGGACTATCCAGATTCTCAGATCAAAGAGCTGCTCCACAATTGCTCACTCTCTCATTTGTACTCCATAATCACAAAGCTCTAAGTTCTGACACTGAAACATGGTAAAGGTTGTGGTATTGCTCCAGGGGATCACAGGACAGTGCTTTCACTCTTTATTTCCTTTATTAAATTTCTAATGTTTTCATCTTTCTGTCTCTTTTTAGATGGCTCTCTCCCAAAATGTGAATCCAAACTGGATGGCCCAGGTCAAACCTCAGGTAGGTCTGATTGTCACACAGCCACTGGGACCAATCAGGTCTCTCTTTCAAGAGCATTACATATGCAAATGATCTGTTTATTGCCCATGCTAAACATCCCTATCTATGTGTCTTGCCAGTCAGTGATTAGGAAAAGGGTTTTACTTAATCTTATTTGTCCAATAGAAAGACAGAATCCCAGTTGGAAGTGCAAACTGAGGATTTTCATGTTTAGGTAAGCTTCAGAGCTCCGTGAACTGTGTTTCAATGTTTCGCAAGAGAAGAACCGCTGTGGCAGAAAAAGCAGCAAGGCTGATGTTCAAAATGCTTTCCAGTTCACAATGGATGAGACAGTGTCGCTTATACATTCTGTGTATTTATGTGACTAAGAGTGAGACAGAGCTGAAACGTCAAGAACACCATGTACCATGCCCACTTAAAGTGATATGGTGTGCTCCATCAAAGCTCCACTGCGTCGAATCCCATTAGACTCAAGCTCCTCTGTGGCATCAGCTAGCAACCATGACCTTGTTGGTTCACATCCCTAATACCCCCAGGACCTACATACTAAAAATATACCAAGTCACTCTCTCCAGGGTGAGGTGTTTTTGGGCATAAACAGCGCAGTTAAATGGCCCTTATTAGGGTATGCACATAGATTATTCCAAATAAATGTGGGCCTGATTCCCTGGCCATAGGTTATTCAGTTTAATCTCTCTTGGACTGAAATGCATTGTAAGTCTTGGACCTTTTCCATAGAAAGTCTAATTTAAATTGAAAGGCTTGGTGTAATCTGTGGCAGGAAAGCCGGCATACACTAGCAGAAAGTATTTTTGAGTTAGACTGAGGCAAGAGGAGAGAGTCAGTAAAGGATGGGTCATATACATCAATTGTTCTGATTCTGATTGTGTTCTCTTTAGCTCTGTGAGCCTTGGTGTTTGACACAGTTTTGACCTGACATTTTCCAATTGGGTCGCTCCGGGATGAATATTTTACAAGTTTTCAATTGACAGCTTGACCTATTATTCCAACTCACCAGAATTTGAATTGGTGTTAATGGGAAATGATTGGGACATGCCAGCCAAATCCTGCGCACAGGCCTTTTGCCCAAAAACCCTTGAAGTTCATCCCTGAGGCTGACTCACGAAAATTAAAGCTGCAGTGTGGTGTCTTTGTACATTTTGGTTGGAATTGGGCAGAAATTCATGAGCTGCTCACAGTGAATCAGAGTAATCAGGTTGTACTGGCTATTTATGGCTGATTTCCGACCCACTCTTTTCCTGTTCATTGTTCATTTTCAATTACTCTACAAAATTAACTTGCTGTTGAATTAAGTGTCGATTTAGCAAATTGCCTGAAGCGCTCTGTTGCACTGTAACGTGAAATTGCAGGTGTGCAAAGTCCTCTCTGAAAAACTGACGACTAATACATCTTTCACTTACTTATTAGCTGATCTGGCACATTGGGAACATGAAGTGTGCTGTAGGCCACAACAGAACATTTATAATATGTCGTGGTGTGAATGAAGAACATGTGTGTGGACATGTGTGGTTTGTCTGAGTGTGTGTATCTGTGTTAGTGGATGAGAGTACCCTTTCAGCAAGGCTGACTAAACATTCAAATACACACACAGATTTTCTGGCTGTTTCAATCCCTAAGTGGGAAAGTATTTATTATGTTTGTTCGCCTCCTCCCAACCATCATGTACTGTGTGTCTTTTCGGAGTTTTCTCTGCCTTTTTGTGCAGTAGCTACATGTGCTCATCCATATTGTTGTGAATTCTGGTTCTGCCTCCGTGAGATGTGCTGGTTTTAGATTCGCTGTTGCTTCCTTTCAAAGGATTTGACATAACCTCAACTGGGTATTTCCTGTTTTTTTATTCTAAACTTGGTTTGTTTGGCCAACGTGTTTTGAGAAACATCGGTCTTTCCAGGGCTTAGACTTGTTTTGTTCATAACTCTGTGCACTGGTGGGAACTCAAAGCTATATATAGAGAGAAACCGCCTTGTCTATGTGGGTTGATGAGTTGGCAATAATCTATGACAAGCAAGGTATCCCAATATAGAAAATAATGCCTGAAGAACACCAGAGAGTTGGCAGAGTGGCATTACCTAACCAAGTCGACACCTCAGAGCTGTTGGTTTCACCATTAACATAGCATAAACCCTCACTATTGTTTCTATGGTTACTTGTTGCCTAATATAGGTTGACCAATGATGTAGACCAGCGATTACACTGTTGAAATCAAATCTTTGGCCAAATCAGAGCTACAGTAGGCAGTACTGGTTAACTTGCCCAGAATTAAGACAATACATAGTCATTTCTGATATAACAGCAGCAAATCTTGATGTGCAGCCTTTTTTCATTCACTGGAATCATTATTACAATCAGTGGTCCAAAATTAATGATGTAGGCTTGTGATGTTCGAAAAGAATTCATGCACAGAACTGGTAGCATGTAGGCCTTAC
This sequence comes from Epinephelus moara, assembly GCF_006386435.1. NCBI lineage: Eukaryota > Metazoa > Chordata > Actinopteri > Perciformes > Serranidae > Epinephelus > Epinephelus moara. The sequence goes on along the minus strand of NC_065511.1, from coordinate 17,113,977 downwards.
TGTAGTGCTGAGTGATGTTTCTGCATCTCCAGACTCAATCCCTCTTCAACTTTGCTACCAACATCAACCTGCCTCTCTTACTGTCAGCGCTCATCTTTTCTGCTCATGTCACATAGTGCCATACAGGGGCCTAGACAGACCCCACATCTATACACAGGCGCTTTCATTTTACATACATACACACTCCACGGAAGCCATAACTAAAACTAGATTAGCTATGGGCATGCAATCAGACGAGCTCACACACACTTTATAGGAGCACATGCTTGATAGAGGGGGAAACGGAAAAAAAGCCTATAATCTGGATGGGTTTTTGTAGAAGACACTTATCCACCAAAATCACAAGTGTCCCAAAAACAGTGTTGGCCTGCATATGGATTTACAGACTAAGCGTGCTTAGAGTAAATAGTTGGACTGTTCCCCAGATATGCTCTCATAGCTCTCAGTCCAAGATAATCTGCGACAGTAGCCAACTGCCTGCTCAAGTCAGGATGATTGTGATCTCTTGCTGCACTGATAATGTTTAGCATGCATAGTATGGTGAATTAGATGAGACTGATTTGCAGTCCTTGGAAGTCCCGAAAATAGATGAATATTTGAACATGGTCAGAGATACAGAGATGGGGAGCTCTCCTCTCCTCTCCTCTCCTCTCCTCTCCTCTCCTCTCCTCCATATGTTTCTGTTCAGCTTAATTCAGTTGTGAACTCAATCTCTCATCTCTCCCCATACTGAGCTCACTGTGTGGTTCCTATTGAATTGGGCTTTGAATGCTAACCATGTGCACTGCGGGTAGACAAGCAGGCAGGCATGCTCACTCAGTCATACTCACACACATACACACACACGCGCACACACTTCTAAGCAGTGCAGGAAGTGGTTTTCTCTGGAGTTCATTGGATTTTGTTTTGTTTTTTTTATTCTCCCCTGCAGAGGCCAGGGTGGGGAAGACTAAACTCTATATGGTGTGTTTGTGGATGTGGTCATGTGTGTGTGTTTGAGTGAATTTTGTTTACTCACTCTCTCTCTTCCCCTCGTTTCTCTCTTGTTCCATAACTTTTTTTCTCCCTCAGTTGTTTCCTCTCTTTCTTTTTCTTGTCATATCTTTCAAAGGATGGTGTACAATTATACTTTTTTTTTTTTTACTATTGATCATTTGAGATTAACCCATATGCACAAAAGTATGCAGAGAAATAGAAAAGGAGCCAAATGGGTGCAACAATAGCAGAAACCGGCAAAAGATGGAAAAAAAGAAGTAACTTGAACCATATACACTATGAGGCTATAATATGGGCTGCAGTTCCATATTCTTTTCTCCACAGCTCATGACGTGTGTTCAATATCACAGCTTAACCAAGTAGTTGGCTGAACTTCATTTGAACTTGGCTTGCACAAAGGCACACAGTCTGACAAGGTGCTGTCACCTAATTTGCTTGCATTGCACGTGAAGCACCGACCATAATTTGCATGGGGGCATGTATTATGTACAAGGTCTGACCGTCCACCTTGTGTCTACAGAAAAGTGTGTGATCACAGTTAACAACTGATAGCTCTCAGTGAAGCTTGTACTATGGCACTGTGGGAAAAAGGAGTGTTTGCATACGAGTCTGAGTTCGGCATGGTCAAGATTTCGCATGGCAGGTAAACCTTAAAACTTTATTTTGTGTTTACTACTATGGAAAGGGATGATTACATGACTGCCTCTCAATGTTGTCTTGTTTGGTGTGATTTTTCTTTCCTTTACAATTGGATTGCAGCATTTCAGATCAGTCTGGAAAGTCACTTGTGTGTTTAAAAGACAAAATTCTTTATGACAGCTGCAACTTTGGAAATCTCTTACTCACTCACACACATATACACAAAGGAGATAGGATGAAAGAAAGGAAAGCCAGTTAGACATCCTGTGGTGTCTTACACGGAGACAGCTGGACTCTGCACCGAGTGTGTTTGTATCATGTTTGTGTGTGCGCATCCTGACCTCTCCGCGTGCCTATTGCCAACTCGGTGTATATGTATGTTTGTGTGTGTTCGTGCAGACGTCCTTAATTGGATCATGCTGTGGAACACTGGCTGTGTTGGTTTTAGAAAGAGCACAGCTTGCATCCTCCTGTCACAGGATATCAACATAATGATATCTGTTTAGCCAAGTAATATTTCCTGTAGCCGCAAATAACAGGACAATCGAATCCAAAAGAGGGTTGGTGGAGAGAAATCTGAAAAACTTTCTTCCTCCAAACAACACGTCACTTCGTTTAACTGGAGCTATTTAATCACATTCACCAATTTACTTATTAAAACCATGCACACTGTAGATGTTTTTATGTCACTGAATAAAGATCTTTGGACACAGCTTTAAATTTCTATGACTGCATAAAAAAGATTTGGAATACATATTTTATTGGACTTATTAATTACTGAATCAAAAACTGTGTCATGTAATCAGAATTTTCCGATTAAAATTATGCTGATTTAAAAAATATGTGAAAAGGGTTTCCTGTCAGTTTAATAAGCTTTGAATTAAAGCCCAAAATTCCATAACGAATGTATGACTTATCTCTCCAGTGTCTTTAATAGCTTATGATACAACGCCAAAATGTAAAAGAATAAAGGAAATATTCTAATTGTTTTTAAAGGCATCAAATAACTACACAGTAAGGTTTTAGGCAGACAGAGTAATACACACATTATACACACTTGCACAGTCAAACACCCTCAGTGATATATCAGCACCAGCCAAGCACCGTCACTACTCATTACGTTCACCAATAATGATTCTCCTTATCACCATGCATAGCTGAAACCTGCCCTCCATATACAAACACACACATTAAATACATAAATACACCACCATGCTCTGTGCTAATGGGCTCCATCTGCTGTAAACTGCATTTTCCCTGAAGTCAAGACAGCGTGTTCTCAATGCTGTCGACATCAGATTCACTGTAGTCTTCATCACAGTCTTCTCTCTCTGCAAGACTTGATGTTAATAGTAGTAATAAAAGTGATGATGTCTTATACATGGACAGCATTAGGAAAAAATATAGGTGAGCAGCGTAATGCGGCTCATTTTCAACCTCCCTTTTTCTGTCTTTTTCCTCTCCTCATTACCTCTCTCTCTCTGCCTCCTCTCCTCTTCATCGACCTCCCTCCCCCTCCAACCCTCATATCATTCCTGTTTCCCACATCATCATCTTTGTCCTCTCTCTCCCCGACCCCGGTCTTTTCCTGGAGAGCACTGATGCATAGGAAAGCAAGGTTCCGCTCCATCACCCGTCCAATCGCCATCAAACTCTCCCCCGTACACCGTCCAATCGCTCGCTAGAGACTGCCAACGGGGGAGGGGCTAAGCGTGAAGGGTGGGTCGGGGAGGGGGACGCGGTGTGTGCGTGCTGGTCGCTCCTTGACACGGGGGGATATAAAGGATGCTTGGCTGCTCCAGGGACAGGGGAATATCATCATAATGCTCTCTGCATCCTCTCTGATGGATGTATTCGCTGTTTTGGATGGTTGTGGTGCTGCAGGAGAGATGCTCATTTAAACTGGAGAAATTAAACTAGAATGATTTTCATTCATTCAAAAGATGACATAGGGTATGGATCGTGTGGTAGTATTGTCCTATCTTTGCAAATACAGTAATGATTTAGATCATTTTCATGCTAAATGCTATCGATAAATATTTGATTGATAGCTGCAGTGTGGCACTTTGACTGTTGTAGTGACACCATGTGCAGGCATTAGATATTTATGCACATGAAGTGGAACTAATACTGATCTCTTCCTTTTCTTTTGTTAAGAATTAGATTGTTTCATACCCTGTGGTTTTATGTAGCAGTGGAGATTGTGCCATTGACAATAGGTGACACCTAATGACGGTGTTTACTTGCAGTGTTGATGATGGATAAGAAAGCAGGAGGTAAAGGCTGTGATTCTTAAAAGCCGCAAGCATTTTTCTTTTCACCATCTCGCATCCTTTGGAAGCTCTTAAATGGATGGAAACCCTCCTGTGCTGCCATGCTGCTTGCTTTATTAGTCATTTGACTGGGTTGAGTGCAGAGTGAGGAGGAACAAGCTGAAGACATGTCCATACAGATCTTGTCTGCTGGACCTTGTAAGTATTATATGTTTTACAAGGCAACACTCAATTATTTAACATTAGACAGTCGGTGGGCAAACTCACCAAGCAGCAGTGCAAGGCCACACTTAATGTTATGTATGTTCCTGTGTTTGTGTGTGTGTATTTATTTACAACCACATGCTTAATGTGTATTTCATCGTGCATCAGTGTGTCTTGTGTTTCATCGCCCGCAACATGATAATGCATTCATCATAGTGGTGAAACTTGTACAGTTCGATGACAGCATTTGGCTACCCCCTAAACTCCGCTCTATACTTAGAGCTACTTCTCGACAGCATCACAACTCTCTATTTTTGGTCTGTAAGCTCACTAATGAATGCATGCGAGTCATGTGGTCTCACTTCTCCTCCTGCAAAGGTTTGTGTTTACACTGAGGGGGGTGTAACCGCCACAGGAGCTGAGCAGAAGACCTATCATTGGCTTAAGTAGCATCACACTGCCAGCAGTTCTCAACGTAGAGGACAAATACTCAATTTAATAACTGACGTATGTTGCTGTATTCTTGAGCTAGAAGCCTTCCTAGATTCATTGATCATGGAGTGAAGATGTGAACTTTTGATGATCCAGCTGGAATCTGGAGCTACAGCATATTAACTGGATAGCACTGTTAGAAAGTGACAACATTGTGCTAAAGCAAGACTGTAACTTTTGCTGCTTAGCGTCTACTGTAGCCATAAGCGACAGTCACAGGAAGATGTTGATGGTGTTAAATGCTTAAACATAGTAGCACAAGTAGAGAAGAGTCATGATGTCTCAAATGACTCAGTAATGTCAGCCACAGCCACCATAAGATACTAGTCATAACAGAGGGAGTCGGGCTGTAGCAGCAAAACCCCTGAATGCATTGAACTGAGCAAGGGTGCATTTTAATTCTTAAAGGTAAACCATGCAGAAATTGTCAGAAATTCTTTGTAAACAACTCACTCATGTTTTAAAGAGAGCTTTGTCTTCTAACTGTTTTGCCTTGCTAAGTTTGTGTTTTTTGATGCTGTGTCATGATTTTTGTAGCTTCCTCTTGTGTGTGTGCTACGTCCGGCACCTGGTCACTACGTTTTTATAAAGTCTAACCTCACCTGCGTGCTGTACCAGGGATCGTCCAGAACATAGCAAAATAGGAGTAAAATACAGGCAAAGGGCTGTGTGTCTACATATAAATACACTGCCACACACCTCTATTGGGTCATAAGTGATGATTGAGAGGGATTACATTTGCATGAGTCTATGCATAGCTTGTTTTCGGAAAATCTCCATATACTTTTAAGAATTAAGCTGGATTTATTCTTATGCATCAGCTCTGTGCAGAGCCTACACTGTAGCCTACGCATGTGGCCTACGCCGTTGTGAGCATTTATACTTGTGCGGTGGTGTGTCTGTGTCACTCTGCAGTTACACCTCCAAAACATTAGTGGGCGGCAGGGTTTCTGTGGAGTGCCAAAAAGTTTAGTTAATTCCAAACACACCTAAAAGACAAAACACTCGTCTTTTGACACATTTTCCCCACAAACACAACATGCTAATGTTTTTAGCACAAGCCTATGGCATTTTACATTGTATAAATTAGCCTAGCAGCTAGCAGACTTTTCCTCTACTCATATGAAGACAGGGACAACAGCATGACTTAACAAAGGTAACATTACAAAGTTCGGTTCACTGACAAAACAACTGTTTTTTACTAAACATGTTTTCCAAACAAATATAACATGCTACAGTATTAGCACAAGCCTATGGCATTTTACATTATATAAATTAGCCTGGCGACTAGCAGAGATTACCTCGACTCATATGAGGCCAGGATAAATCACACACCAGACTTAATATGCTATTTTGTGGAGGCTTTATTGTCTTCACAATTTATTGTTTCTTATCTGTGAACTTAAAGTAAATAAAAGCTTTGTTTCCACTGAGGGAAATGGTTTCAGCTTACAAAAATAGACAGGAGGTCTGCATCGCCACAACACTGGGGAGGTGCACATCAGGCTACCGTGTAGGGTACGCCGTCAGTTCAATGCAGAATCCTAATCCTGAGCAATACTAGATGCACTTTGTGCCATAAACTCGACTTCCGTTACAGTTTTTTTTTTGCTCATCTTTCTGCACTGTTATGCATGTAAGAAGGTTAAATGATTAAGATATAACAGCTGGTACCTGATTAACAAACAAATAAACACATCTAATATTATGTACATTCGGTGTAGAACGCACAGCCACACGGTTTTCCTTTTCTCTATTTTTGAAATAGCTCCATAGTTTCTACCTGACACTGCCGTTTTATGTCTTTATTTCTCTGGTTCTGCATCTTGGAGATGGTAGTTCATTTTTACAAATCATGATGGACATGTTTGAGACTATATAATCAAAAATAACTCTCAAAATCCAGTTTTATTGTTCTTCATGTACTACAATTCCAAGGCACATTTAATCTATTCACACAGAGACTGAAGATTGAATTGAGTCTAAAATTTCACCCATTCTCTCCCCTTATCCCTGATTATCTCATATGACGTGAACAATGAGTAAATTTAGTGAGTTTTCTAATCAGACTTGATGTAATCTTGTGGCCGTTATTGGCCATTTAATTGGTTAAAGTAATTTTATGTATCTTGTTTATAATTAAAGGATTCAAAAATAGGAATTGGGAGAATTTGGTTTCTTCACTACTTGTGTTTTATTTTTTGTTTCCCCGACTAGACAAAATGTGTGCGTTGGGGGACTGGAAAGAATTAATGAAAATCATTCACTTAAGAAGTCTGAAGTGGAGCTTTCTCTGTAAAGAATCACCACTTGTTCCCAAGCCTCTTTCTCGAGCACTTCATAACCTTTACATCACCCTGAGATTGAACGAGAAGTTGGATTGTTCATTCTGTCCTCTGTTGGTCAATTAGATGTTAATTCAAGTGTTGGAGCTGACATAGGCATGCTTAGTGGATAACCTTCACTTTGGCACACTCTCCAGGTGTGAGGCTTGTGGGTTGTGGTCAAATTGGGCCTATAAGGACAATAGCAAAATATGTAGCAGAGAAAGTCTGTTCATACTGTGTATTTGAAACCCTAGTTTTCTTTTTTTTTAATACATTTATATATATATACATATATATATATATATATATATATATATATATATATATATATATATATATATATATATGTATATATATATCATAATTTTATAGAGAGGAAGATATAAAGAAAACAAGAAGAAAATACTCTGGCAGGGAAAGAATATTTGCTGCTATGGACTGTTATATCTGGCCAGCCCTGTGTCACCTTGTAGCAGAAACCATTGAATTCACTTGTTATTCTCTCAGGCATGAGTAGCTTTATCCGTCAGGGTAAGCAGTTCATACTTTATAAGATTAACAGCAGACGCTCTCTGTGATGCCCTGTTTCCCTGATCCCTAAATAAGTTGTTTTCAAGATAAAGTTAATAAGAATATCCCACGTCCTTGCAAATGACAAAGTGCCAGTGCGGTTTTAAACTATACTTTGTACAAACTGTTTATTATTCTGGCCCTCAAACACAAGAACTGCATCCTCGGTCCTGGGGGTGATTAAATGAGAAAATAATCCAGCTTTCTCTCTCCTTCCCATTGACACCCTGAACCCTTCCCATGTGCGGACAGTGAGAGATGAGCTCCATGGCCGTGAAAAAAATGTGTAGTGACCCATAAGTATTTAATATTTAAGTAGCCCGTCAATATGGATTCATCTGCAGCTGGATGATGGGAATATGAAGGTCAGGAATGTTGGGAAGGCTTCATTTGGATTCCTATTGCTTGTTTCGTATTCTGCTATTTGGGATGGAGAGGTTTAGGATAATGATGGTGCAACTGCACTGATTCTCAAAGCAGATGCACAACATTAGATATTTTTTCCCCCTTAATTTTTCCTCTCAGGTGTTTGACAAGGCTATTGACGCAAATCAAATGTGGCAGTCGTGGGTGTGTTCAACCAGATAGGAAGTGCTGACAGGATTTAATTTATGAATGAAAAATACTTCAGTTATAAAATGAAAATAGTGGATGTGTTGTTGTTTTTTGAGAAATGTCCGGAAATCAAGCACTGCAGCTAAATGCTAAAGCAGACAAGGAAATGTCAGAAACTGCAGCTCCTCACAGGTTTCCCTAAAAGACGTTATGTTCTCAATTGCTATTTTTATGTCTTGTGTAATGGTATGATGTTGAAAACTTTGAAAATCTATGTGGGCTTAAACAGAAGTACATTTTGGAGCTTTTTTTTGTTAACTGAGTGGATTATCAGTCTATCACAGTGCTAAATGGTCCTCAGAAACCCACTGATGATGTCGATATTGATGTTGATATGTATGCTTCTATCTGTCCATGAAACTGTTTTTACTGATGAGAGTATGTAGTGACCCCTACTGTGTGAGACAAAGAGTGCAGGGAGTTAGTATGTAGGTCCCTCTCTCTTGCTCTCTGTGCTGTTTATGTGCAATTTATTAACAGTACATAGGTTCTTTGTAATTCCCATAGAAAAATCAAGCAGATAACAACGGAAAAGACACAGTAATGTATGGTATCCGATCTATATGTAGTCGGGGTGGAGTCTGAATTCGGATGTGGTTCTGTGTTGTTTGCTTGGAGTTTAGGCCCCAAAGTCATAAAAAAAGACCTACAATTAAATGGCCTGAAGAGAGCATCCTAAATTTGGAGCAGACACAAACCAGTCTGCTTGTTTCTTTCTTTTTCTCTATTCCTGTCTCTACTTTTTTCTCACCTCTATCTGTTTCCCTGTCTCTCTCAGTCCTTCACCCTCCCCTTTCCTTTTGGAGGATGGTTAGAAACTGAGACACTTGGGAGCCTCAACAAAATATGAAAATAACTAGATGAGATTAGATTTGGAACAGCTCAGCAGTCTAAATTGGTGTGAAATATTTCCCTCTGTAGAAAGACTGTTGTAAATCAACTGGCAAGTTGCAAACATACTCCCACGAGCGAGCACAGCTTATTTACTTCTTTATGTTGTTATTTTGGCACTGCAGAGCATAATTTTGTGCACATGAAACTGAGTGTTTTACATTAGGCACTTCTCCCGAGCAAGTAAGGTTTCGGTGGCGTTATCATGAGAGCAGAGAGCAAACATGTAACCTTTTTGCTCCCTTTAGTGACCGCTGGCCACTATATCGAGGTGTTTGTGCACGCATGCATGTGTGTATCCATGCATGTAAGTCACATATTCCGACCGAGAGTCCTGTGGCTCCCTGTTTGCATAAGCCAGTTGTTTTCAGGGCCGTAATAACAGTGGATAGCCATGGGATCCACTAGCCGCCTCCTGGCTTGGAAACAGGCTGTGGAGCCATGGCCTGTAGTTCCCCGTCTGCTGTGTGTGTACTCAACAGGACATTGTCCTCTTTGTCGAGGTCAAGTCTAGTGAAAATCTATTCACAGAGGAATGGAGTGACAGCCGGACAGGCAGAGGGGAGAAATGAGAGGGAGGGTAGGATTGGAAATGACTGGAGAAGACTGTCAGAGAGGGTAAGGATGGGTAAGAAACAAAGGGAGAGAGCGGAAGAATGAGATGAGATGGATGAGATTGTGGGAATGAGGAGGATAACAGAGAATAGATGGAGTTAGGAAGAGGACCAGAGAGGAGCAAAAGGTGACAGGAGAGGAGAAAGTGATGCAGATGTACACTAGCAGCAACAGTCCACAAAAACTCTCTGGACACATACACACCCACACACACAGGCATATGTAATAAAACAATAATGTACAGAACTACCAAAGGTCTGTGCATGTGTTTGTCTTTGTGTGTGTGTGTGTGTGTGTGTGTGTCCCTTTGGGAACTGGCTCTGACTGCTAAGCTTGTAAACAGGAACTATCCTGCTTTTAGCAAGCTGGAAGCCCCGCAGGTGCACACAAACACGCACACACTTTCACACTAAAGACAATTGGTTCCAGCCATTATGGTTTTGGCCTGTTTGCTGGGAAAGCACGGTTTGATTCCCTGTTTATCATTCAACGCTCAGAGGCATTCATTACAGATAACAGTTCATAAAAAAATGACAAAAAAAAAAAAAAAGGCAGGAAGGTTGCTCAACAGCATTTTTATCATTGTGAATGAGCTTGTGCTTATGCGCTTTATTTTTTGTTTATTTTTCCTTTTTATTCCAGCAGCAACTGTCATAGGACAGAACAGACACTAAGTCACTGCTGGATTATTTTAAGCATCCCTAATATTTTTCGTAGATATGTTTTACAGAGCCTGCTGTTTGCTACTTTATCTCCATGAAGTCAAACCTTTCTAACGTGCAGATTCCATCGTCATCAGCACACTTGTGTTAATGACTGCTTTTAAAGTTAATCATGTGTTCATTCTAAGTATTGTCCCTGTGGTTGAGGAGTAAATAATCCTATTATCAGAGCTCAGCTGTTGCTCTGTTAGTGCCGCTGTCAGCTGAGGTCATGGTTTGGCTGACCTGACAGTTCTGCTGTGGAATGGGGTGATGGTCCTTTTTATGTTTTGTCCTGTGCACGGATACACTTACTGGATACTGTGGGTCTGCAGTGTTTTTTTTTTGGGGGGTTTTTTTTTGGTTTTTTTCAGTTGTGACAGTGTTTTTTCTCCAACACTTCTAAATGTTGCACAAGTTTTAAATTAATTTGGGAAATAAAGGCAAAAATAAAGTGTGAATCAGTTCATGTTCCCACCAACTACCTTTATGTGAATACAAGCAGCTGGTGTGACAAGACCAGTAACACTTGAAAACATCATGGTGTTTTGTTGCTGCTTTTCACAGAAGCTTGCATGTGCTTGTTTTAACGAATGGTTGCTTCTGTCACATGTGCATCCTGTGCTGTTTTAAACAGCCACTGTGTTGATGGAGAGGGGGGTGAAATGCGTGAGAAGCCCCTTGCCTCGGCCTTTGACACCCCTGCTCTTTTTATTCTTTTTTTTTCTGGTGGCACAGAAACACATGATGGTGAGAGCCCAACCTGGTCTCACTCTTAACTCCCCAAATACCGTCACTTGGTCCAGTGGCCCTTGGTGTCAGATATGGTGGCACCAGGCAGCGGCATTTTTTGATGTGCCGAGCAACTGCCATAGTATCAAAAAAGCGACAAAGTCTGCACAGGGTGACTGGGTGGGGTGAATGGGTAAAACAAACTCTGGACTTTCACCTTGGAGGCTTTTGTTCATGTCACGTGTGAAACCAAGGGTCGATTGAGTTATTTTGGTATGTGTAGCGTAGTACGCTCCGAAAAGACATGATACTTGTAACAAGTGCAAATTGACACGCCGTCCCTGAGCATCCAAAACTGATGCTGGAGGGTTAACTAGTGTGTCATAGTTTGATGTGTAGGGCCACAAACCAAGTGTTGATACTTGACAAGTTGGGAGTGAAAAGGGGCTGGAGGAGCAGTGTGACATGAATGCTTTGTCTACCTTGTAATCAGATACCATATTTGAAAAATCTGTTTCTCTCAACCTGTATTTTGCCCTCTCTTTTACGATATCCCCATTTTTTCATTCTTTATAAAATTGAAAGTGCTCATAAAAACAGGAGGATAGAGACACATCTTCCTCCTCCCTCTCTATTTCTCTTGTCATCTCTCTCCCACTGCCTGACATCACCAGTTCAAGTCCCATCTGCTCTTCGCCTATTACTGTCTGAAATGAATGAAGGGCAGCTGACATGGTGTTGTCTCAAGCACTTTCTCTCCTTCCTCTTCCCTTCTCCATCCTCCTTTCTTCCGAGGCAGTTAGTAACACAGTGGACCACAGACGCACACACTCTCCTTACTCCCTCTCCCTTCTGCACCCTGCCTGTCAAGTGTTATTTGGTGCACTGTGGTTTATTGGCTTGGTTTTGTTGTGCGGCAGGACAATCGGAGCATGGTTTGGATGGAGGAAGCTGATGAATGGTGTTCCCTGAGCCGTACAAAGCGTCCTCCTCTCTACTTCATTGATGTGTTGCTGCGACTCAGCTGGCTGCCCAGCGAGTTTGTGCTGTATACTGTTGTGGGCTTACAAGCAGACAGATGCACATGGACGCTCAGCACTGAAAAGGGCTTTTATGCTTTTTTATAGTGTCGATCCCTCTTACACTCACTACTTTTCTCATGGTCTTTCTACCCTCTTTCTCTCTGCTACAGTAACAGTGCAACATGCAACAGTTAGACAAAGTAAGGAGGCCACAGAGACAGCCTTCTCTGAAGGCCACAGTGTTTCAGTGGAAAGAATATTACAGTCCTCTGGATGGATTCATAGTTAAGGTCAACATGCTTGGGTAACAAAGGGGTAAAGGGGTAGTGAGATGCGTGGAGGATTGCAGTCGAAATACAGACAGGCACTGTGATGCAACAAAAGTACTTTAAAAGTTACGTTCCATTGGTGATATGGTGATGATGAGGCTATGTATAGAAGCTATTATAACACTGATGTTACATGTCATGCCATTGCAAAATAAACTAACAAGTCATCTACAGCTGCTAAGACCTGACCTATTACACACTCACTCATCTGTATGTGTATCTCTGTCACAGACAACCCCAACCCCATGCCTCTGTCTCCAAGGTGTCAATCCCTTTGAGTTATTTATTCCAACAGGATCATTCAGATATGTGACCTGGCCCGCTTATATACCCATACACTAGGACAGACGACGTGATTTTCATCTTACAGAGACAAGAGGAGGCTGTCAGCTCTCACACACTGAGACAACACATGACAGCCATCAATGTAACACAGTTAGCTTTCAGCTTCGTGTTTGATTAATAACAATTTACCAAAACTAAAGAAAATCTTTAGCACCTCAGTCTTGGGGATCCAAATTCTTCAGGGGTTGCAGTGTATAACCAACAGGATCACCGCTTTTGGAAGCTTTTTTGTGTCACATCAGTGCGCTTTGGATTATCTGTGACACAGAAAATGGCCAGTCTGACCATGTTGTTCCGTCTCCACCACATGGGCTTTCTCAGGGACAGGAAGGGTCGACTAACTATGGAGCCATGTCAGATAGCCAACAAAATGGGTAGGTGGTCCCAAAAAAGTGCTGTAGAGGGAATACTATGTAAATTTGAATAGACTTATGTTTGTTAATTTGTTAAGGGTGCTTTTAGACCTGGAGTTAACTTGCTTTGGTCCGAATCAGGGACTCATTTTGTTACAAAGTTGCATGATTGCCTAGAGTTGGTTCTTGTTCTTACGGCAGAATTTACAAGCGGACCAGATCAAACGCCTTGCGTGAAAAAACTGCTCTTGATTAGTCAGAATTTCCATGCGGGAACAATCCAGGAAGTAAACAAAACGTTTAAGAAGAGTACACACAAGATAAATGCGACACTTTCTAATGTCACAATGAAGTGACAACTACGCAGGTTGATTTTAGCGCTTGTCATCATGTACTATAGTGCTTGCATTGTTCATTTTAGTCAAACCATACAGTTTGAAAAGGAGGCGCGGCTCCAACTACAAAACAATGTTTTGATGCATTGGATGCGCCGAATGCGCATATTAAGGCAGTGCAGGAGGAGGCGCACATGAATAATCCACAGGGACTGTAACATGCTACATTACTGATGAGTATTTATCAAAAACCTCATTGTGTAAAGGCACTAAAAGTCAACCCTACAATATCACTGCAATATTGTCACAGATTGATATTGTGATATTTGATTTTCTCCTCATCGCCCAGCCCTAAGTGTTTATAAAAATGCCTGAGCATAACTTATTGCAGCATTCTCATTAAGTCAACACTTTTCTATCAAGATAATTTGTGTGCTGTGGCTTAAGCACTCATGCATGTAAATCAAAGGAATTAAATCATGACTTCTTGGGCCTTGTTTTCCAGCTCCATGTCTCGTAAACCCATTTTTAGAGCTTATCGGAGCTTTCCTCACTATTTGGAAAAATAATGGTAATCCCCCTTGACTTTTCCTTTGAGAGACAACAAAGAAGCTTAATTTCTCTCTCGGAGTAAACAGTGAATGAGCTCTTTGTTTTGTTTCCTCAGTTCAAAAGATGTTGGCTCCCAGTCATGAGTATTTGAATCAAATTTAGCCACACTCATAGAAGGGGGAATCACCAAGATAATTTGGTCTCAATGAATTCATGCCCAGATGAAGATGTTGTTTGAGTGTTTTTGAAGTTTATTGACGTCAAGATGACGTAAGAGTTCAAGTATAAAAGCTTCATACATGAGTAGACATGAATAAACTGATTACTGGTGTGTGCCTACTTAAGTAAATGTATTCTTTGATCTTAGTTTTGCATTTAGACCTTTTTTTTTTTTTTTTTTAACAAACCTAAAAATACTTTATCCAAAGACCGATATTTCAGGACTTGCTGCAATCCATGGAACAAACTTGTGTTTTGCATTTGAAGAAAACAAGATGACTTCAGAGTTGACATTTTTTCAGGGCATGTCTCATAAGGTTGCTAAATACTCACTGCACTCTTGATATCACATAAAAAGATGATAAGCAGGACATCAGTCAAATTAAGGATCCTTAGGTGCCCCAGCTCACAGTGACCAACAGAGTCTAAGTAGTAGTCAGAGAGAAGATTACAACCAATCATTATTAAAGCCTATTTCACCCGCAAATCCACCAGTGACAACTCTTTGGCTGGCTTAACTTTTTCTCCCCTGCGAGTAGATAGCCATGAACACAAGGGGAGAAACTGTTTAATGCAAAGCAGCACTCGTTACTAAATCTTGTTTTGGGGAGGGGTTAGTGACATGGGGGGACACAGCAAAGAAAAGCCGGTTGGTGAGGGCAAAAAGGAGCTGGCAGCGCCTGTGGCTTTCTGTTGCTCCGTGGGTGGCAGGGCGTTGGCCAGTGTATGGCACGGCTGCTGTTCAGTTGCTTCTTCGCCATACAACAATGGGACGGGCAGAAAGATAGACCCGCTTTAGACCCGTGTGGGGTGTAAGGTGTTGTGGAGGCCTAGACTGATAGAGACGGTTTGGTGCTGGTTTTGGTTTACAATGGCGGTGCTGGATAATCACAGCTGGCAGTACGCCCAGGCTGGAAAAACCCTGATCAGACTATCAGGTAGGGTATTCTCTCTTTTACCCAGAATCCTGTTTATTTTGATTCCTAACAGTACAAATACTAAGACAGGGTGACGTCATGTGTACAACTTAAATGTCAAAAAACATGATTATATTATATATTATTTAATATTTACAACTTTGGTAGAAGTATAATTAAGAAAACTCCTCGTTATTAGTTTTTCTTTCTTTTTTTTTTACTGTAAACTTAATTTTAATGCTCAAGAGCGCATTTCCACTCCATATTTTGTTTGTGCTGATATTTTTTTTAGTTTTATTTTAATCAATGTGACCGCAGCATTCTCGGCAAATAGGACCTTAAGTAATAAATACATACCCCAGTTCCATACATGAAAATATGGTGGTAGCTTCACCTTTTTTTTGTTTATAAGAGACACGTGGAAGCGATTAAAACACTATAATGCAGAGTAGAAAAATCTCCGCTTTATTAATTGTAGAATTTAGAAAGAGAAAAAGAAACCACCTTCCTAATAAAACTGACCAAATCACAGTCTGCAGCTTTATAAACTCACCAAAGTAAGACCTCCTGGTTCTTATATAATTTGTTTTAATAAATGATTGTGGTCGCAATGTTGATGCTGTTGAAGTCGATCAAAGTCTGGTTGAATGTTGCTGAACGATAGTATTGTAGAGCAGCTTGTGTACACTGTATTTTCTAGAATTTATTTTACATGTTTTTTTTTTTTCATTCTTCGTATTTAAATACTGTCTCTATCATGCGTGCGCTAGACAAAAGATAAAGATTCTGCATTCTGTTGCCTCAGTAAAACATTTGGTAAGTTATGACTGTGATGTCTTTAGCATTTGAACATTTATTATGTGTGTGTAGAAACCACAACTCTCAGTGATGGATCCTTTCTTGCAATTTATCAGTAATTCATGGGCCAACAAACTTGGCACTGCAGTTAATAACAATATTACATCTATAGTCTGAGAAGAAATAGGGGAGAGAATGATTGGACAACGGTATAATAGACTGCATCTAACCCTCTGCAAATGGGTGTTTTGTTTCCTCGACACAAAGTAGTATGCTAAAAACATGCATACTGTTACAAAAGCCCTACTTTTAAAATGCCTGGTGCAGCTGCATTCTAGCAAGTCCCAAGAGGAAAGAAAAACAGGAACACCTCACAGTACTGCAAACCGATGCAAAAGAATGCAGTAAATAAAACTGTTGTGGAGCATACAATGTTTATTCTTTCTTGAGACTGTGTAAGTGATACTGAAGTTTTGATTTAACTTTTTTTTTTTTTTTTTTTTGTGGAGTTACGCAAAATCCTGTGAAGTCGCTTTCAGTCAATGTTGCAGAGGCTGAGCTGTTACTTCTGTTCTTCTGTCATAGTGAAGTTGCCTGAATAATTTTGACACATAATTTTATGTTTGCAGTGTTTGACTCAGGCCATGAGTATGTTAGCCTGTTGGGCTTACCATGTTGAGCTAAAAAGGTACTGTTAAGTCCAAATCTCTAAAAGCTGTCTCGTACTGCTTATTTATGCCTGTGTATATTTGTTTTTTGTTTATGAGAATTCAGGTGATGTTTCTAGGAACTGAAAGGGACAGAAAAGGCCACATGTATGCACATTATTTTCTTTTTATACACCTTACTGCCACCCCTCCTGCTTAAGGTGTCCTGTTTTCTGTATAGTATATGGGTCATTGTGCTCAGCTTGTGCTGTGCTACATAGACACAAAACTAATTTAGTTACTTGCGAGGCACACTGTACAGCTTATGTTTACTGAATGTTGGGCCTATACTATGGCTAAAAACAACACCCTGCTTAAACAGTCTATAAGTCTGCAGAGCTACAGCCAGTTAGCTACAGTTAATCTGTGCCAGGTGTTGAAACAGGTCAATCACGACAGCTGGCCTACGCCTTAAACACAGGACAGAAGGTAAGCTCTGTCCCTGTACTGGACAAGTACAGTCCGTAACATCCGACCTGGCTTTTACCACCTGAAATACTCTGTTCAGGTAGCTAGAAGATACTCCAGCCATCGCTCTTAATAAAAATGAAAGTGTTCTTTTTCATCCTCTCTTGCTCTGTCACCACGACTTGGTGCCTGCAGGGGTAATGTATGCAGATGTCTGAGGAGATGACTGCTCTGAGGCGATTACGAGAAATAGTGCTATTTATCATAAGGACAGCACCGCAGAATGAGATCACACGAAGACAAGCAGAGGGAGGATGTATAAAGCTTCTGGCATAGTTTAATTTCAAAGACGCATCCCAAGACCTGGGACTAAACATGAAGTCATGGGTCGAAGTTTTTATTTTGTATGATGACTGTGCAAGCAGTTGATTAATCATTTCACTTGGGACACATTTTGTCCATATACATGACCTTTTCACTTTTATAGTAAGATCAATAGAGAAGTTCTTTGTCAGACCAGGTAAACGCTAAAATATAGATTCTTAGTTTTCCATTAGTCACTGTTAAGGGAAATGGAAACTTATCCTCCAGTAAATGACCATCAAACTTTGTTGCAGATTTTTTATGCACCCCAGGAGGAACTGCTCCGACAGTCCTCCTGTTAAAATGCTGGACAGATGCAGAATGAAGTTGCAGCAAGTTGATAATGACAAGTGCTTCAAATCAAAGGGGCTTGTGCCTGTCAAAAGTGCTGAAGGGTTAGTCCAGCGCTGACTCACATTTACTCATCCTTTCAAATGTAGCCATGTTGCAGTGCGTGCACACAGAACTCTATAAAAAAAAGACAGCATTAAGTACTGGCAAGTGACACAGAGGGTTGCCAATAGTGAGGCCTAGAGGGACACTAAGTATGTCAGAAGTCAATAGAGTCAGCAGAGGGAGGGGAGAACACAGAGAGAGACAGATAGGGTGGTAGGACGTCACATGAGATGAGAAACAAAGAGGGAAAAAAAAGAGAAACAAGGAGATTTGTAAATTATACACGAAGGTGAGGTTGTTATTCAGGCTCACTGAGGTGTGAAAGGAATAGAGAAACAGCTGTAGCACCATAATAAGAACACATACAATACTTATATTCTGTCAAGGTGTATTACAACCTAAACCAGATTACAAATGGAACAACTACACACACAAACAGACATTCACACACATTGTCTTGTTTGTGAAGCATGCACTCATCCCTGGGCTGTCTCCCATGTGTGCATTTCATCTGCTAAAGGATATTATTGTTACTGCTTTCACTGTGCACGCATGTTGCAGCACTAAAAGTGTAATTTCAGAAGTGTGTGTGGTGTAATGTGTGTAGCAGTGCAGATGTAAGCGAAGGACAGTAGTTCATTATACAGCATTGAAAGTGCTTTGATTGTGGTCTTTACTGGTCTCACAAACAGCTCAGTGAAATAGCTGTGACATGCACACTCACTGGCTTGCATAATACTGCTGACCATTGTTTATCTTAGCATTGCGCCTTTGCTGCTCACACACTGTACTAAATAAGAGTTATATTTAGGGTAGATTAGATTTGAATGGTGTGGACATGAATCACAGAGCTCTGTATTCTCTCTGCTCCGCATGATGAGTTGTTCACTCACAGAGCTCTTAATCTATAAGATATATTTAGGTGAAGCTTTGTTCTGATCTGTCATCCCTAAGGTGTTGTTGTGTTATTTATACACATCACATTGTGGTCAAGAGTTTCATTTAGGTTATTTGTTTTGAATAAAAGTGCTGAAGTACTGCATAGCTAACTTCACAGTTACATTGTAGTGACTAAGTCCTTGTTGACCCGTCTCCAGTGCTCACATTTGTGTTTGAAGAGGTGATCATGGCTAGCATTTAGAGTTGGGTCACTTTCTGGTTTTGCCAGCTTAAACCAGTTTGATTTTATGCAAAGTGGCTGAACCAGCATTTGTCATTATGACACATTTTGGCAAATGAAATGGTAGCTTACATCCGCAGCCTGTGCTGGCAGCATCACAACACTGAATCCAACTTGCATTAGTAAGAAGCAATATGATAATGTGATTAACATGATATTAAATTTATAAACGGACTAACAGAGCCACTAGTGTCTGACAGGCTATGCGCTGAGCACCAGCAACATGAAGGAGATCGAATTTAGAGGTGGGAGTGGGGCAGAGTGGTGCACGTTGTGTTTTGTTTACTAGACAGTTAATGTGTTTTTGAGTGCAAAGATGAGTCATGACAGAATTAGTCTCTAAAAAAACTGAAACTGCACCAATATGGCAACATTTTGAATTTGAAATTGACAAAAGTGGTGTCCTAAATGGCCTTGAGAGATGCAGTGCACTGTTTTGAGCTGAACTTTTGTCTGCCGCCTTGTTTCTATTTATTACTGTTGCTCACTTTGAAAGCTCTTCAATGAATGTAGAATGGATGATTCATAGAGTTGATATGAAAAAGTGTTAATATGAAACCTCCTAATTTTACTTCGGAAATCAAAATGAGGTGGCAGGTGGTGGAAGGGAGATCATCAGGGAGCTAAAAAGTTTCTGGGAAAATAAATAACCATCACTTCAACCAAGCTATGGTACTTGCTGTTGGCTATATTGTATGTCATTTCTAGTAAATATCACAATATAAAACATGTGTTTGATGTTTAAAATGCAACATTACAAAGGTGGGAAGATAACAAGTAGGCTTCACACTCATCTTATAAGTAGTTATGTCTCCACTCTGATCTCAAGTGCACAGCTGATATTTACGTGGTTTGTTTTCATGATGTAACAGAAGTGCATGTTTCACAGATTCAGTGTGGACAGAGAGCTCTGATGTTACATGATCCAACACGGTAGTCTGGTGCTCTTTTGCTTTTAGGACACGGTGTCTATATGTTCCACTCTGGAGCAGCTGCTGAGTCAAGTGCACCTGGTAAAATTTGGTATACCAGTCCGATCTGGTGCATGGCTTAATATCAAACCTGTCTTACCGTTTTTACGGCTTTGGGCAGCTGTGGCTCAGAGGTAGAGCAGGTCATCCAATAATTGGAAGATCGGCGGTTTGATCCCTGACTCCTCCAGTTCGCATGTTGAAGTATCCTTGGGCATGATACTGAACCCCAAATTGCTCCAGGTGGCTGTTCCATCGGTGCGTGAGAGCTTGTGAATGCTCACTGAGTAGCAGGTGGCACCATGTATGGTAGCCTTGGCCACCAGTGTGTGAATGTGTGTGTGAATGGGTGAACATGACGTAGTGTAAAGGCGCTTTGAGGTGTCGGAAGTCTAGAAAGGCGCTATACAAGTGCAGTCCATTTACACTGGTCCAACCCTACTGGTACTGAAATGATCAGGTGATTAACAGATAAGTCGATAAACAGAAAATGAATCAACCACTTTGATTATCAAGTAATTATTGAAGTCAAGCAAAAGTTGGTTCCTCTAATCAAAAGGTTTGCTGCTTTTCTCTGTTTTATATCTTTGTAAACAGTATGTTTTGGACTGTGGGTGTGTTTGTCAGACAAAACAAACTATCTGAAGACATCCACTGGTGCCTTGTGAACAGTTTTAATTTTATTAACTGAACTAATAAACTAAATGACTAATAAAAAGCCCCAAGCCAATTAATGAAATTATGAAAGTAATTATTAGTGGCAGCCCTTATCACAGCCTTAACCTATGTAAAGTATTTGAAGCTGGTGTTGTGACTCCATATACTGCTGCCTAGGTAAACAAACTGCAGGAAGAAAATTAAAATAACAGTTCTTCAGTGGCTGGATAGCATTGTTTTATCTGAAGGCGCCACACAGCAGTCGCAGATTGACCATTTAAACACAGTGCCAGAGTCGTACCATGAGATTCACTTTTTCCCCTCCCCTTCCCATTTGTTATGACTTATTCATACCCTTTTTTGCTGTGCTTAGGGGTTATATCCAGGTCGAGGGGTTGCGGTAGGAGCAAAGTGTTATTTTTACTGTAAGCCACACTGTAACAACAATATGAGAAACCCGATGAAAGTTGAGCTCACCACAGTCCCCAGGCCCCCTGCCAGCTCCGGCTGAAGGTCACAGAACTAGAGTAGAGTAGAGGCTGGTAGAAGTGGCTTTGTATCTGAGGGGTGATTGAAAGGCTGTGTGTGTGTGTGTGTGTGTGTGTGCGTGTGTGCGTGCGTGCGTGCGTGCGTAGGGGCGTGCGTGCGTGCGTGCGTGTGTGTAAAAGATAGGAAAATAAATAAACGAAAAGGATATGCAGTTGAAGAGAAAGAAAGATGGAGAAATGGAGCAAGAGCCAGAACAAGAGGGAGATAGAGCTCTAAGTTGTTTATCTTATCACCCTGTTGCACCGGGGCAACGTACGCCTGCTGTTATTCTAGCCGGGTTCTTACACAGGGGACTTGACAAACAACCTGCTTGTAACAGCCCATCATATAGACTAGGCTAAACACTCATATTGCCCACAACAACCCAGAGGGCTCAGGCAATAGCAGCCTAATATACCTTCACACTAGGGGGTTGAGCAGAAATAGTACACAACATGGCATTCTCATATGGCAGACACACGATGAGAGAGGATAGTGTAAGCGGATTAAAATGAGCTATGGTTACATAGCTAAAAGCTGAATTTTTCATTTGAGTCTCATGGCTGAAATAGCCAGATAATCCCAATTTTAGATCAACGGTGAAGGACAGCAGTTTAGTAAGTTTAGGTTGAGTATTCTAGACCACGTTTGACCTTTAAGTGCTGCTCAAAGAGCCACTATTAGCTTGTCTCAAACTTTCAGGGGATTCGCGTATTTGCAAAAAAAAGCAACTTTTCCCAAACCCAAAAAGGTGACATGTTGTGTTTTAGGGCAGGGACATTTACCACATCTTTAGCCGCCTGGAAGATGTAAGGTCGGACACTGGGTACTACTCTTGTGCCTACTCTGTGCCAACTTTAAGGGTGTGGAGGCAGGTTGCATTTGAAGTTGCTAAGTGACTAAACTAGCAGCGTATTATAGCCTACTTAGAAGAAATCTTGAGTTCGGACCTGATCTTCCTCCAGTTGTTATTAAAATGTTGTGCATGGGACAGACAAAATGCCCTGGCTGGCCTTGCACCAAAATGAGCAACTTCTCCTCCTCCATTTTTATCATAGATTGATGTTTACGAATGTTTATGTCAGGACGAAGCTGTCTTGCCCTGAAAAACAGGCGTTTGGAAATGCTTGCGTGTGGCAACAGCTTCACTCCCACTTTTTAGCACGCCTTCCACGTGTCTAGATTGAAAATGATGGATTTTAGGGCGCAAAAAACGCTACTTCTGGCTCACAAAGTTTGTTCTTAAATGATCGAAACACAAACGTAAACAGCACTACAAAACAGAAGAGCTCACTAGTATTAGAGCAAACACTGTCTGTAGACCCAGAGCCACTGTTGGTAGACATTCAGGGTGAGAAGTTTCCTGGAAGACACTGATGTTACTTTTCTCGGAGCGAGAAATCAATTTTGTGTTGTGCTGAAGTGAATTCCCTTGAGGATCTACAGTGGCCTGTGCCCTGCTTTTTGCCTGAGTTCTGTTAAGTTTCACCAAAAAGCTGATAAAGTGGCACATCACTCTCTCTGAGGGAACACTATTCTTAGAGCCCTGCAAAGGGTGTCAGTCACACTGCAATACAGTAAAAACACAGGTCAGAACACGGGGACACACACCCAAACATTTAATACACAAGATACAAATGTATGTCTGCATAGACTCATACAGGGATAGACATATACAAACAGCTTCATAAAGCATGCTAGTCTAATGCACGCAGTCTAGCACAGTAATGACTAAACCAATTCACTTTCACACACACTCTGTTTCTGCATGGTTCCCAAAAGCTCCCCACATTCTGAGCCAGTCCAAGTCGTGGCCGAACTAAGCCAAACCAGGCTGAGCAGTGTGACAAATGCCTCCCAGTTCTCTCTTTTCACTCAAACTCATAGTGAGGTTCACATACTGGGCTCTGACCCAGAACTGAAGTATGAAAGAGCCATCTGAAATCCATCACAAACACATGCACTGTAAATCTTCATATAACAGGCACTAAACTCTAGAAATGGTTTATATATTTATACAGCTGTAATTACAAATAAATAATGAGCATCTATGTGTTGCATCTGTACGATGAAAGTTTGCTGAATGGTTAAGTGCTGGGCCCATCTTGGTATAAAATGCATTTCATAGTGACTGCTGCTCTGAATCTTTGGATCTTACCGCAGTTATCTCCACAGGCAGCTTGAATGTGTGTTATCAAGTTCGTGCTGAGGCGGTCAGCCCAACAGCCGGGGGAATTGTACTGTAGTATTTTTGCAGTATTATGTAGCAGTCCCGGTCTGTTCTGCTGTACTACACATACAGCCTAGCTTGTAATTGCTCTGAGTTTGAGGTTACGAGGTTATGAGCCAGAGGATTGGCATCATGCGGCGTGCCAGGCTGCGCAGATGCACCATGTACAGTCTAGCCTGTGGTCTAAAGGATTGGAAGCAAAGGGATTGGCACAATGCACTGAAGCCGTCTGTTCAGACGTGCTGTGGAGGCACGACACGAATATGCAGTTGTGTTCATTTTTGGGTTATGAGCTAAGGTTATGGTGCTTGTAGGTGAATAAATTGGTTGTGTTTATCCCTGCACATGTTACAATTGTGGTCAGGGGTATTATAAACTTTTTCCATTCTGATCTAAACTTAGTGCATTACATCTCATTAAAACCCTCCAGAAACAAGTCTGTAAACTGGTTTGGATCCTAAAGGGTGCAGGATGTTTTCAGTCTGTGGTGTGAGGAATTGGTACAAAGCATGAACACAATCTGTTCTGTAGTAGTGTATTCAGATCGGCATGTGAGTGTTTTCATCCCGGAGTTGGGAGGGCAAAAGGAAATGGATTGGCACGCTTTCTGTGTGTTGTCCTGTTGTACTGCCTCTGCTACACAGCAATGTGAATTTAAGGATTTAGGGCACAATCCTGGAGGAGAGACAAGAAGAAGGGCTGAGTGAATGTGCGTTGCTGCCTATTGCTCTCTGTCTGTTTGCTTTCAAAATATATGCAGAGCAACAGGAGTGAAAATGTACTCACTGCACGAGCTGCATGTGAAATATTTTCACAGTGTGACTTTGGAATCAAGCTTTGTAAAAACATACATGGAGAAATTATCTTAAAACAGAGCACGAAACTGTTCAGTCCCATGTGTAGGCTCAGTCATTCTGGATCTTCGAATTAAATGAAGGCTACAATTTTGTGTCTTCACCTCTGTATTCTGTGGTCGTGTGTTTGACGAGAATATCACTGCTAAACCAAAAGGGTTGGCTGACACTCAAGTGGCATAAAAACACGCATTTAGCCAAGTTGCTGCCATCACTGAGCAGACAAAATTTATATTAGTGCAACATTGGGCAAACTGTAACTGTAATTTGCATGCAAGCATGTGATTGATCAAACCATGACTGTATATCTAATGTTCATGAGCGAATTATGAATGACAGCTAATGGTGACAGTTTTGCATAGTTGTGGAAAAAAGTTATCCAAGCTGTTTTGTTTTGGCTGTTATCCTTGGCAAGACAGTGCACTTACTTAATGGTCTTTTCCTGCAGCATTCCTTTGTCTTGGACACTGGACTGTTATTGCATATTTATTAAATGAAAATAGAGTTCAGTAAGAGGGACAAGTCTTTCACCAACTGTCTAAATATATAGAGGCAATACACCAAATTTCACAAGCATTATTGTCTTTCATGCATTATTTGTTGTCAAGCCAGCCCAGCCCAACATATGACCTGCTGTCCCCTTGACTGATACAGAAGTTACCTCCATTACTAGGGGCGGCTGTGGCTCAGAGGTAGAGCGGGTCATCCACTAATCAGAGAGGCGATCCCTGGCTCCTCCAGTCCGCATGTCGAAGTACCTTTGGGCAAGACACTGAACCCCAAATTGCTCCCGATGGCTGTTCCATCAGTGTGTGAGTGCATGTGAATGGTTACTGAGTAGCAGGTGGCACCATATGGTAGCCGCAGCCACCAGTATGTGAATGTGTGTGTGAATGTATGAATGTGACTAGGTGTAAAAGTGCTTAAAGTGGTCAGAAGACTAGAAAGGTGCTATACAAGTGCAGTCCATTTAACATTAACTTAATCTGCAGAGAGTAGGAGAGCATATGTGGATGCCCATGTTTGTGCATGTGTTCCTGCTTCTGTGTGTGTCATGAATGACAGACTGTCATCCGCCACTCCTGCATTGCTGTCTGAATGATCCACTACCTGTCTTGTGTGCCGTTGATCTCCTCATCTCGCGCTCATCACCTTGTATTTCCCAGTGCTATGTAGATATGCAAGGACAGATGTGTCTCAGTGAGCTCTGAAAAAGAAATGCCTTTCTACCTTTCCTCTTCATTCTCCTGCTTTGAATTCTAGATTAACGAAATCATCATTACACAAAAAAGGCTCACTGTAAAAAACTTCTCTCTTGTGCGAAGGCTATGCATTTTGCCTCATTCTACAGGGCACTGAGTGCAGGCTGCCAGAAAAATGGATTGCTCTCATTATGAGTGTGTTATGAACAAGCAGTCTGTGATTGAAAAGCTTTATTTCATGCTCGGCAGACTTGTAAATGAGGGGTTGTGTGTAGTGAAGAAAGGAGATTGTCGTGTGTGCCTGTGTGTTCTGGTGTGTGAGTGTGTATAGCGAGAGGTGTTGATGGGATTTCATGAATCACAGTGTGTAGGGTAATACTTTATTTCAGTGGGATATTGTGTGCTTTATTGCTGCATATAAACATGACAAAAATTAGGAGAGGCTCTGTGGTTGTATGTGTACTTGCGGCATTGCACCTTTTGCGCTGTGTTGACATCACGAGTAATGGGCCATCATACTGTGGAAGCAACTTACTCTTCACCAGCAGCTGTTTATGTTTTGCTGCTCTCCATGTTTTTAATGGCCGTACAGTACAGCACTTTATATGGGATTCTCCACCCTGATCTTCTAAATCCAGCATTAAGATGTGCAAATTGTGTGACAGCCACATATGTTTCTAGCTTTCTGCCGCCTTCTCCATAAAACCCAAAGCTAACGTATGTCCAGCTTTCTGCCAGACATGGTCTAACGTGGTACAAACTGCAGCTTAAGCAGGGCTGCAGCATTATACCAGAGGTCAGCATTGGCTGTGTGCCAGCACCAGTATCTTACATAAACCACCACAGTGAGGAATGTGTTTGGGCACACTTCACAGGAAACACACACACATGTGCTAACACACAAAGTGCAAGAAGAGTATTGTTTCTTTCTGCTTGGGTCCTGTCGTGCTGAAGTTCAGTGCACACACACTGAAACAATCTTTGAAGTCTACGTCTCTGTTTTCACCATCTCTCCAGCTATTGCCGTGCTCAATCTTCTTACCTTGTTCTCTGCGTGTGAGAGACAGATCGAGGGGGGCTGGATGAGAAACAGGTGCAGCAGGTTGTAAAGAGACAGTCAGCTACAGAGAGGGAGGTCATAAAAACTATGAGTGTGGACTGCAAGGGACTCACTCAGCTGTTTAGCTGCTCTCTTTCTCCTCTCTCCTCTCGCCAGCCGTGGAACGAAAATGAAACCATTATTGCTACCTCAGTCCCATCTTGTCTCAGCTGGTTGTGACATTATCCGTGAGTCAGGTTGTGTCCAGTCCGGCCACTTCCCACAGTGAGCTAATGTGCTGTCATCCAGGCCTGACCGCTCCTCCTAACTCCCTTTAGACCGTGGATGAAATCGATATTACAGGAGCCATTAAAACCTGTAGGAGTTATTTAGCTGTCCCTCTGTCTTTCTGCAGCCTCCTCTGTCTGTATCATTATCCATCTCGCTGTACGCTGCAGTTTTGTCTGTCCCCTTATTCTTCTCGCTTGAATCATTATCAGCCTGTGCTCCTCTGTTCCTGTCATTTCATACCACACACTTTCTCCTCATCCCTCTCCATTTCAGCCTCCAGCCTCTGATCCATTAATCTTTTTATCTATCCATCCAACTATTTACGTAGCTTTCTGGCTCCCCTCCTTGTCTTTACTCTGCATCTTGTCACCTCTCTTTTTTTCTCCTTCATATCCTCAGGTTGTAACTCATTTGCAACCTGGAGGAGGCAGCCATAGGTTTAATGATACTCGTGTTGAAAAATGTCTTCACTTTACAGTTTTGCTCTCTGCTTGTATCAGGCTGTGGGCTGAAAAATATTCCAATTTTGAGAGCAAATACACAACTTTGAGTAATCACTGGCTCCTGCTTGAGATTATGGCTGTAGTTTAAAAGGAATTTAGAATCATGACTGACTTTTATTTGAAGGCATTCGGTTTGTGTACGTGTACGTGTGTGTGCGTGCGTGTGTGTGTGTAAGTGCATGATTAAGCACTCGGTCTAGCCAATATCTAATTAGCTCATTTCCATTCGTAGTCAGTGTGATTAAATGTTTATATTATAACTGTCAAAGCAGCACAGTGTTTATCTAAAGTTGTTAGCTCCTTCCTCTACAGTATTTGTTTTCCTTTTTGACCTCTAAGCTCTGTTTACCAAAACAGAGCTTGAAAATATTTCTCATGTTTTAATGCTTTTTTCCTTCCCGGATGGCATTCTTTATAATTCTGATTTGCTGTTTGCACGCAACTTCAAATACACTAATTTATGTTGCTTGTGTGCTGCTTATGTGAAGGAGTAGCTTATATTTTGTGTGTGTATGTGTGTGTGTATATATGTGAGAGAGATGACTCACTGCTAGAATGAGAGATATCTGATGACATCACTAGCTAACTACATCTGCAGGGAGGCACTGCCCCCACACACACCTCCTCACTCGCATGCACTCATGTATTCAGCGGTCAAAGCTGTCAATATGGCTGGTGTGCATGTTTTCACAAACTGCAGCAGTATAGCTTTTGGCTATAGATTATTGTGCCCTCCAGTGCTTTGGTTTCTGCATTTCCATTTGCTGCATTGTTATAATAAAATCTCTTGAATACTATTTTTGTTTTGTGTGGGTTTTTTTGACTATCATAAAGTTGTTGCAGTGATAGGGAATTTGTAATGCTAATTAATGAGAAAACACTATATTTATTAAGATAAAAACCCTTTAAAAGTTATCATTAGATGAATTTAGAGAATTTAATTGTACATTTTTCTGGTCAGCGACCCATTTAAATCAATCTCCATGACTGACTGCTACGACACAGCAAAGAGATAAAAGTCTATTTTTATGTGTATGTTTATATGTTTCCTTTTCTGTATATTTGTAAGTTTGTCTAGGTTGAATTGCTCCATCCTTCTTCTTGGTATCAACTAGTGTGCCATCTGTTTAGATGAAAAGAGCAAACATACAATAGCAGGCTGGGTAAAACCATAGTGGGAAACCCAAAGTATACCAGGCTAGGCTAGATTTAGAGCTGCAACAAAAACTAATATTCATGATCAAAATGGATGAGTAATGCCACAATATCAGCCTGTTTATAGCCCAATGCAGTATCGTACAGCGTCGGCTCGGATCGTGAACGACAATCAGTGTCGTACGCAGTAATCCAGCATTTTATCTGGTGTAGTGTGCCATAGTAGATGACAACCGACGCAATGTCTGGGACACCTCACAACGACCAGTGATGATTGGTCGTGGATCAACGTGTAGTCTGTCATGTCTGTCGGCCAAGTCACAGCATGATTTTATGACCCCACAATCACCTAATCTGACATAGTGACTGTCGGAATGGGCATATATGTCGTGTAGTGTGAACCTAGCATAAGTCTACAAAAATAATGCAGTTTTCACTAAAAGATCACTAAAAGAGAACTTTTGTTTTTAAGTGATTACTTGATGTGCAGACTGTCTGTTTCTGAATAAATAACAATACTATTGCTAGACTATTGCTATAACTTTTAAGTAGTAACCAGACCCATAAAGTCACTCATATTTGTTCCTCATTTTGGTCCATCGGTGTCAACACACTAATTGAATGCACCACATAATTTAAGTGGCATTTTTATGAAATGCAGCTGAAAAGAATGATGTTGTCCAAGGTGTATGTCTATGCTTACTGTACAACAGGGGTCAAAGACAGTTTTTCCTCACTGGTCATAGACAATGATTTGTTTGAGAGGCTTGATTAAGGTAATCTGAATTAAAACAAGCAGTGTTCCTATCCAGTTAAACCTCAAGCATTGTCAGCAAACACTGGCCAACTCCTACTAGATATACCACGTGCCACCACATTAGTGTGAAAATAAAAACAAAGATAAAGATTGGTGTAACAGTTGTCAGTCTTCTGACGAACTGGCTGTTTGTCTTTGTGACTGGACTTTGGCTGCGAGTCTCCTGCTTTGCTAATCTCTCTGTTTTTCTCTGTGTTTCAGGGTTTCATCGCAATGAGGATATGAAAGCCATTGACGTGCTTCCCATCCTCAAGGAGAAGGTCGCCTTTCTCTCAGGTTAGAAATATATAATATTCATAGAAACTGCCATTAAGACTTTTTCAATGAAGAGAAGTCATAATCAAACTAGAGTTTGGCTGGTTGCCACTTAGGTAGAGACTTCAGTATTTTTAAATTAAATTTTTCATTTTCCAAGTGTAGAAATCTTTTTCAGAAATGGTGTTTATAAAGAGCAATAAGAATTAGGTTGTTTTTTTTAACAAGCTGATATTGGCCTTGATCCAAGTTAAAGGTATGCAAGATTTGTGGGCTACTGTTTGTCAACACTATCACCAGAAATAGGGCAAATGGGCTTTCTGTTTAGCTTTTAGTGTGTGCGTTTTTTTTGGTGCTGGCTCCCATATTTTCGTAGCTTCCTCTTGGATCCGTGCTGCTACTACCTGGTGGTCACTACCTTTTTTTATAACTCCAACCTTATCTGTGTGCTGTGCCCAGGAACATCCTAAGCAGAGCAAAACAAGAAGAAAATAAGACTAGAGACCATCTCGCAATGGGATCATTCCAGCGATGCAGCATTCCACGATTTAAAGCAAATGTCGGACAGAGGCATAAAGTGGAGGGGATAATGGCCCCTTCACTACTTCTGGCGCACTTGCTTAGACCACACCAATTTTTGAACTCCATCATTGTGTCTTCTGTACTTCCGTTTCCCCTACTTCCTGCCCCCCTTCCTCAGACTATGCCCATCTTTGAAGTCGGCCTTTATTTTGATCTCAACTAAAGATCTGTGAATTCATGTGATCCAAGTCTATAAATCAGTGGATACATTTTTTGGAGCTTCACATCCCCTGCAAAATGACTTATTCTGCTATCAAGAATTAATCCATTCAATCCGATAACATTTGAAAGTCTAAAAGAGCTGCAAGATTAAATTACTTTATCTCCATTCAATTTAGCAGAGGACAAAACAGGAAGTCAGCTGCTCCGCAGGCACTTGGCCGCGCTCGGCCATGCCCGATAGCCAAAAGTCTCTAGTGTGCCTGCTCTATGGGCCCAATAATGCAGAAGCAGGGCCGATCACCCAGGTAATGTCATGCCACGAAAAAGAGCTTTTTTGGCTTCATGCACCACTGAGCAACTTTCAAAGGGGGCCCAGCCACCAATACTGTAGTCAGGTCAATGATGACACACACCACACAAACTCACAAGGTGAAAACAATACCAGCTGTTGCTACTGGTAAAAATAAAGGCAGAGGGCAGGGTCTTAGCTGATAAATACACCGCCACACACTGCTAGCAGGTTATAAGTGATGATTTAGAGTGATTACTTTTATATAAGTCAAGTGTTTTTGTTTTTGTTTTGTTTTTTTTATTAGGAAAATACATGTTTTTTGTGTTTGCAAGCGGATGCAAGACAAATTTATCAGAAGAGACAATTGTGTGAAGTGAGCTTAAGTCATTGAGATCAGTTAGATAAAAGCAGAGAATTCAGTCAATATGCTCAATTAAGTGTCAGCCAATCAGAACGACACCTTTTGTTTCTGCATAAATAACATCTTTAGTTGCCAGTCTAAGTACTTCAGAAAGCTCTGTTGTTTAGAATAATAACAAGATCATCACAGTTACAAGATATTGTGGCTCTTATGCTTTAAGGACAGAATGGTTTCGTGTGGAGATATGAACTGTATGTGTCTTGAATGTCACAACACAGCAGCTTAGTAGGTATGAAAATTCTAGCTTCATTTTCTGCAATTTCTACTTGTTAGGTTAATTAAGTACACCTACTTATTTCTCTGAATTGCCTCTGACTCATCATGGTGTTGACCTGACCTTTACCCGATTGGTGTTAACTGCAAAGGCATTGCCATAATTGTTAGCGAGTATGAGAGAGTGTTTTTTCTGTTCACTTTTCATTTTCACTTTCACTTTTTTCATTTGTCAGTGTTGTTTGTTACTGCAGACTGACTGAAGGGCCATTACTGGCCTTGTCATCATGAGACTAACTTGACCCCTGACTTTTGAGTTTGACTCAGTTCAAATCATGACTTATTCACAGATGGTACCTATACAAATAAGCTGCTGCCATCTTAGAGAACTGCTGCATTCACTTTGCCTCTGTTTGGGGTGGTACCCTATAGGTTATGTAGTCCTACGTGAATTCGACAGCATCAGACTAATTACTACTACTAAGGTAAAATAAATGTATTGTAAAATTTTAGTCTGTTCATTTATTCTGCTCAATATGATTGAAGCTATGTGTGGAGTTCACATAATTCCTGAGTTTATGGGATTCCTGATGCTCAAGCCTATGACGTGACTAATGTGTGAAAAGCAAGGAAAACCCTAGCCAAGTTGCAAGTCAGTCACATTGGTGATACAGTAAAAAAGAATTTAACATAAGATATGGAGAATGTTTTTTATTGACACTACTTTTCTCTCAGCCTTTGCTTGAGTTAGCTTTGCTACAGCCATGCCACAGTATTTAGTAGCTGTTATGTAATGACTTTTTTGTTGTTTGATTTCTACCCATAGGTGGCAGAGACAGACGCGGAGGTCCTGTTCTCACATTTCCAGCACGGAGTAACCATGACAGAATACGACCCGAAGACCTGCGCAGGCTTATAGCTTACCTGGCTACTATTCCCAGGTAGGAAATGCACTTACATAGGTCTGCCCCTGACTACGAATTTTCCTAGTCAATGAGTAGTCGTCATTTAGGACCATTGGTCGACTAGTCACCTGCATGTTTACGATATTAATTTGATTGTTAGATTATATATTTTGGGCGGGGCAACACAATGGTTTGAGTTCAAGGTGTGAGAAAGAATAGTATCAGTAACATTGTTAACACTGTGCTACATTACAGAGAAATACAAAACTGTACTAATGAACCTTCAATAATATAGGCCTATACAAGTGCATGTCACACGCAGAGCGAGCTGCCTGTTAATGACGCTGTCAGCAAAGCAGTAATGATTGTGCTAAGTGGCTAATGGGCATGTAGCTACTTCCATGTTCCAGGTGATAGGTCATGTTTGTAGTTGACGAGTTTACATATCACCTTGGGTTCGTCCTTCACCTTCTCAAAATGATCCCACACTTTGGATTTCCTGCCCGACATGTTATTAACTAGCCGGTGGAATAACCACAGGTACCAGCCCAGTTTATTAGGGACCGTACACATGCCGCGTCTTTAACCACCTGGGATGCTGGGTGCTACTTTTTGTGCCAGCTTTCAAGAGCATGGCGGCAAGTTGCGTCTGAGGTTGCCAAACAACCTTAGCATAGTAAAGCCTATTTACCTGAAATCCTGAGAGCAGAGCTGATCTTCTTCCAAGCGCTGTTTATAAGTGTGTAGGCCTACCGTCCTTGGGACAGATGTAAAGCTCTGGGTAGCCCTGCACTAACATGATCAACTTTTCCATATTTATCAGACTGAATATTTACAGAAGAAGGGAAAGATATCTGCCAACTGTGATTGGTTTGTAACATGACTCCTGTCTGACTGCTGAGCGTGGCCACTTCCTGTGTTTGTCCTTTCAAATTAAGGTTTTGATTTATTTTGACAAGGTGCAGCTCCTAATAGAGTTTCATGTTATTCTTTTTGTTGCTTTTCTGCGACCAACGAAATCTTGCCAACTAAGGACCTGTCTGGTCGACTAACGTTTGGACGACTATTTGGGGGCAGCCCTAGCTCACACATTCACAGGGTTTCAGCTCATTATTCATACTTTTTCATGTATGCACACACACACACACACACACACACACACACACACACATATGCACATGCCTTGTGACTTAAAGACCGTATTCTTGATCTTGGGCTAATTTGAAACAGACTCCTCCTCTTGGCCTCTCACTGTATGCAGTCACACTCACACACACATCTCATCGCTTTCTTTGTATCAGACTTTCCCACCTTGCTTTGATTTAAAATGCTGAAGCATAACCTGAGGCTACAAAGAACTGGGATGGTTTTATTTTGGATTCTCTGTGAAGATTCAACTCCCTCTCCTCTGTTACCCCTCTCATTTCCTCCTAACTCTCGAAAAAAGCTTTAAAAGCTCCTTTATGTAGGTTACCACTCATTCCCTTTTAGTAACTCTGCTTTCTCTCACTCTGCTATTGATTATGTCTCGTTAGAGTGGGTCAGGTCTAATTACACAAAATGTCATGTATATTGCAGCTGCTTTTTTCTCTTTAAAAATATGTTGGCTTTTTTTTCCTGTCTCCCTGTTTGTAGGAAGCATATAGCCACAGGATGTTCTTGCAGGGTTGTACCCCGTTGCGCCTTGTAGTTGTGTGCATACTGATGTTCAAGTCTAGAAGCACCTTTCCTTCACATTTAACACTTAGCTCCAGGCTGTTCTGTTTGGAGTCAGTTGTGATTAGCTTGGAGGGAAGCTTGTACTCCTCTGTTCTGCTACTTCTGATCCCCCCTGCGCTGCGCTTTCTAGTGCTTTACAGGTCGAGTGCTTTAAGTCTTTTTCACAGTTGAGTTTGGAGATTTGTCTTGAGGCGAGAGGTGGTCCCGATCAGTTACTGCAAAAAAATGGGTCCAGGCTTTTTCAGGGGTCCTTCAGGGCGTTCTGGGATGTGTGAGGCAAAATAATAAATAATTAAAATCTGCATATATTTCAGTCATCAGTAGTCACTATGATGCGGATATTTGTGTAGCATAGATAGTTTGCAATTCTGTATCAAAGTTCAAGAGCAAACTTTTAATCAGATGTGACCTCTGTAACACATCTCTTTATTCGAAAGTGCTATATCGTAGGCAGCTAGTCCAGTTGCCTACGATATAGCACCTAAGATTACCATGACCTGGATGACTGAGAATCTTCACCGACAAATCTCTTTATTATTGTTTTTCTGTCTTCAACTTTTATGTTACATTACATTTTCTCTTAAAGGAGCAGTGTGTAAGATTTAGGGGGGAGTTTAGTTTTGCAGATTGCAGCCAGCTAAAACTTCTCCTGGTTAGAATTCTTTGTTCCTCTTTTTCCTTCGTTCTGTGTTGTTGTTATTGGGAGCCAAATTATCTACAGAGGTCCCTTCCTCTCTCAAACAAACGGACCAGGTTATTTAAACTGGTTAAAAACCTCAGTAAAGCAGTTTCATCTTAAAAATCAGTGTTTCTACTAGGGGTGTAAATCACCAGTTTCATCACAATTGATTCTTTGGACAACAATACAATTTTTTCCAATATAACAATTACACCACGACATGATTTTGATTCGATGTGATTTAGGGGCCTGCGATTGATATGAGACGATATCATGTTCCCACTTAACACAGTTGCTTACAGGAGAAGCTGCCACCTCTTTCCTTTTGCTTTTGGGCATAAAAGATAAAAACAGCAAATAAATAATGTACATTATTTTAAGTGGAACCACGTGCTTTCTGACAGAAATGTTTTCATTTTAACCCAAACCATCATCTTTTTCCTAAAACTTTAGGTCTATCTGGCTTAAAGCCCTGAAGGCAAACTTCTCCCAACAGCCATAAAACATAGACTAACAATAACACCCTTTAGCAAAAATATCAAATTCAGCTCAGTAATTACTGTCAAGTTTCAGAGACAAACCAATTGTTGCTGGCTAGTCACTGGCTAGTCACAGATTATTAGCTCAAGCATGGTTAAGTTGCATTAGCCTAGTGGCTAGCGGCCTTTTTTTCATCTACTCATAGTTTAATAAATTACATGTAACGTTATCATTGTTCTTACTCACTGGTGGTTTAAGTCACTGCAACAGAACAGCACGGTTGAATTTCAGCTTGCATGCACTTTTCCGCCTAACATTGTTGAAACAGAGCAACTAATGTTGCTGTTATGAGCAGCTAGCAGAATGAGATGGCCGTCTAGGCTGGTACGTTATGCTTTATCTCTTAAAGTCATTATTTATATCTGCCATGTGCTCTGTCTGTTGACCTGTATTTACTCTAAAATCAAAAACATCCCCATGCTGCTGATTTATTCCTGAGTTAATAACGCTATCCTCATCGTCTTTCTCTTAACTGCTCGCCATTATCTGCCGGCCGCTGTTTGACAGTGACACAGACTATCAAAATAAAGCATATCCTAAAGACGACAGTATGGATCGATGTTTTCACTTTGCATTAATGACACTGGATCATTGATAATTGAATCGATATATCTATTCAGATTGATGGATCATTACACCCCTAGTTTCTACACCGCTGTACGACTTGTCACAGATGGGCCGCTAGCTTAGTACCTGCAAATGTATGCCCACCTTTTTTCTGATCCAGACACTCAAGAGATTTTTTGCTGGAGCCGAATTATCTGCAGAGGTCTCGTCCTCTCCAAAACAAACAGACTTGGTAATTTAGACTGCTAAAAACACTGAATGAAGCAGTTTATATGACAAGTAATTGTATCTCCAATGCTGTTCGTCACGGACCCTACCCCTGTGAATGAGGACCTGCACCCTATTTAGATATAAACAGCTCATTATGAGGAAACGACAACAAAGTTATTCTTATTTTCAGGCGATTATACACCAAAGAAAACATACTTATTATATTACACTTCATTTCCAGTGCCAATATATCCCCCTAAATCCTACACATTGGACCTTTAAATATTATGTGGCATAGACAAGAAGCTTGTTCTGAATTAGGACATACTGTTTCAGTTGGCCAACAAAAGCACCCTTTAAGAAATGTGTTAAAAGAGAGTTACAAGAGAGGAGAAAAGATCTGTTAGATGTGGCCAGCAATCCAGTTTGATGCTGAGAAAGAACAAAGTGCCATTAACTCAGAAGGAGGTCAGCTTGATTTCCTTTTCTCCTGTCTAAATATTTCTCCTGTCGTTCCCCTTTTACTGTTACATCTTCCTCTCTCTCTCTCTCTCTCTCTCTCTCTCTCTCTCTCTCTCTCTCTCTCCTCTACATTCTGTTTTTCTCTACCCATTTGGCCGCCGATCTGTTTTCAGAGAGTGAGGTCAGAGTGAGTTAGAGCAGGAGGGCCTGCGTCTGTTTCTGTCTCCTAGCTAGACACATTCAGATTAAAGCCTTTAACACTGAGAAACAACCTTTTATGGACTTATACAGCAGCAGGACTCCTGGTAAGCAGCAGTGGAAATTTCAACGCTTGAATGTTTTAACTATTTTTTTCCCTCCCCAGATGCTCTGGAGATTTGCATGGGATCTTTTCACTTTAAAAATGTTTGGCATCTTTGCAGTTTGATTTTTTACAATGAATCTTTTTTTTTCTATGGCTTTGTAGTGTCTCTATTTCTGTTACACTGGCAGTGACAATGATGTGACTCAGTAGTTTGACATTGTTTCTCGCAGCTCATTCAGGTTTGTTTAGCCTCCAATCAATCACATCTAACTGCTTTTGTCTTTTTGTTGTGTGTTTACACTCTCTTCTAAGCTGCCCAAATGGTTTCATGTTTGCTCAAAAAAATTATTTAAAAGTAATACATACTCTCATGTGTTAATTTGCTCTTCATCCCAGGGTCTGACCTCTTTATTTACCTTTTTTGCAGTGAGGAGGTGGCCCGACATGGCTTCACAGTCATTGTGGACATGCGTGGTTCTAAGTGGGACAGCATCAAGCCTCTGCTGAAGATCCTTCAGGAGTCTTTCCCATCTTGTATCCACGTTGCTCTCATCATCAAGCCAGACAACTTCTGGCAGAAGCAGAGGACCAACTTCGGGAGCTCCAAGTTTGAATTTGAGGTCAGTGACACTTAACATATTTCTGATACACAAAACTAAATACTTAAACATTTCTAGCCTGGTTTTGGTTGTGGATTTTGTGCATGAACCATTAGTATTATAGTCTCTTTTAACAGCACAGGTTTGTGATTATTTTTAATGTTTTCTTGGAGAGATGGAGATATTGGTTGTGCCTATTACATCAACATATTGCTTTATATTCTTACAGTTAATTTGTTGCAAAATATTAGAGTTCCAGATATTTTAGCATACCCATCGGTCTTAATTTATCAGCTCTAATTGGACTGCTGCTCAGTGACAGGGGCACTGTTCTATCCCGTGTGGGCATGTGGTGGTGGTATATTTAGTCCTGACCCAGTTACTATGGAAACATGATATATAGGACAGGCCGAAGCATTTTATCCTAACAGTAGTGAGTTGGGTTTGGACAAGCCACTTATTTTTATTTTTGCATTTTTTTAATGATGTCAAACATGTACTGCATGTGAGTATGCACAATGATAAGCAGGTCATTGTTTTGGGTGTCTGGCTGCAAAGTTCTGAATCCAGGAAGTGATCAAGATGTGTACTCCTCTTTGTCATCCAGCACTGTTGAGCTTTTAAAATTACTGCTCATTATCCAGCAGTGCAAGATGACGTGTGTAGGTTCACACCTCCAAATACAACTACTCCTGTTTGTTTGTGTGTCTTAGTTTGCTGGCTGTTTGAAAAAAAACTCCAGTTATTATAGCATCTATACAGGAGAGCACTCAGGCAGACTCCATCCTCAAATCTGACTGTATATTTTGCGTCTACATTATGTTTCCCTTGCTCCAGTGAACCTCAGCAGTGTCTGTTTTTACTTCCTAAGAGTTTATGTCTTTGTATTTCCACCTTATTAACGATAACATAAGAGCTGCTTAAAATGTGTGGAATGTTTTTTTTAGACACCCCACCTATCTAAACAGTAGACGTGGAGCCACTGGCTGCACATTCTTTTCATATTAAGAGTGGGAAATATGTTGACAAGTTAACATGTGATTAGTTTGGAATATTGAGATGATGTTAACTCTGATGATGATGGTGATGAAATTGTGGTGATCTTTCTCTCTCTGTCTTCTTCTTATCCTCCTTTCCCAATCTTGTTCACTGCTTTTCTTTGCCTGCATTCACCCCTCTTTCATCCATTTCATTTGTCCTACATACACCCACCCACACCAGACGGTGATGGTATCCTTAGAGGGTTTATCTAAGATTGTGGACCCATCCCAGCTGACAGCCGACTTTGAGGGCAGCTTAGAGTACAACCATGATGATTGGATTGAGGTTTGGATACTTTCTCTTTTTGTCCTATTTTTTTGCTGTTTAGAAATCGCACAAAAAGATAACAGCCTTTTGACTTGAGACGTTTTGTGCTTAACTGAGAGCTCTGTTCCTCTCAGCAGGACTTCATCAGCAAGTCTTGTCTTTTATTAATACTTTAGTGGTTCAAAAGTTCAGTAGTGTTTTAACTTTCATCCCAGGTGCGGCTGTCGTTCGAGACCTTTGCCAGCGACGCAGCGCGAGCACTGGCACGCCTGGAGGAGCTCCAGGAAACCTTGTCCCAGCGCGATCTCCCGCGGGACCTGGAGGGGGCTCGGCGGCTCATGGAAGAACATGCAGCACTGAAGAAAAGAGCCACCAAGGCATCTGTGGAGGAGCTGGACACGCAGGGACGGAGGCTGCTACAAAGGCTACAGTTACAGACTGGTGGAGGTGGAAGCAGCAGTGAAAGCAGCTACGGTAACCGCAGTGGTGGAGCTAGTGGAGATTCCAATGACCATCATCACGGCTTACATGCGCACGCTGACGCACACAACCTGGTAGCTAAAGTGACGGGTTTGTTGGATAAGCTGCATGGGACACGCCAGAATCTGCAGCAGCTGTGGCACATGAGGAAACTGAAGCTGGACCAGTGTTTCCAGTTGCGTCTGTTCGAACAGGACGCAGAGAAGGTCAGTGCTATTCCATTCTAATCTCCATCTTATTTACATGATGACTGAAATCATGTAGACCTTAATTGTTTGCTCACTGTCTCCTCGTGTTTCTACAACTGGCTTCTTCTGTGTTGATATATGCCAATGTTCAGTTTATTTCTTGATACATACTAGTATTTCAGGCTGCACGGGAGCTAATCTGATGCCTGAGCATACATGCATGCCAGTCTTAGGCGGGTATTTGAAAACATTACGTTTATCCAGACGTTTAAGTCCTCAGATCAACTTTCATCCCAGTGTATCCCAGATTAGTGAGGCTGTGTATGTATATAGTATTACAAAAACTACTGCCCAGTGTTTACAGAGGGTTAATGAACAATAGCCTATTTTTTATTTTATTTTTTTGGTACCTTAAGATTGGGCTCTGTGTGGTTATTTTTGTTTACTCCAGCCCTATTTTAGGGCTTGGTCAGATATTATCTGATCGGTGTGTTTATATGCATGGAAACAGAGAGGAAATGAAAGTGTGTGAGTGTGTGCTCGACTGCCTGTATGTGGTCAGTGTTTCAGAGAGTGTGATATTGCGTGTCTGGAGCTGGGAAATGTAACAAAATGAAACTGTACAGAGCTGGGGGCAAATTCAGAGGCCTGCTATGGAAAGTATCAGAGCTGTAATTAAACACACCTTTTCCATAAGCCAAACATGAAGAGAGAGGGACATAGAAAGGACACACACTATGCACACAGAGCTTGTTCTTT
The DNA here is from genome assembly GCF_006386435.1 of Epinephelus moara. Lineage (NCBI taxonomy): Eukaryota > Metazoa > Chordata > Actinopteri > Perciformes > Serranidae > Epinephelus > Epinephelus moara. Next base: position 17,074,106 of record NC_065511.1, on the reverse strand, counting down.
TGTTCGTACTTATTTCAGAGAAGCTTTAAGATGACTCCCCTGTAGAAGTCAGTGCAGTGATAAAAGGTTTGGCTAATTACAAACACCAAATAACACCCCTCTCTTTTTCTCACTGCTGTTGCTGTGAGTGAACACAACTTGGAAAGACCCTTTTCATTTGTCGTGCATTCTGTAAGACTAACTGCATTTTCTCCTCCTCTTCCGTGTGTAGATGTTCGACTGGATAATGCACAACAAGGGGCTTTTTCTCACCAGTTACACGGAGATCGGAGGGAACCACCAGCACGCTGTAGAGCTGCAGACCCAGCACAACCACTTTGCCATGAACTGCATGGTAAGACGTTGGCTTTGTCTCTAGCGTGTGCACACTCAGACACAGACGATGCCGTCACAAACTATCATCATTACTGTCATTCACAGTAATAAGCTGAGGCCTCCCACCCTTCTACAACCAAGCACCTCTTCTTTTATCCCAAACCATCCTCTCTCATGGGGCCAACACTCACAGTGGACTGATACTTTCTGTCTCCCTCATATTATTCAGCTGTTTTCCACTCTGCCTCAACTCTGCCCCCACTGTCATGTCTTGTCACAGTGCTGTTCCCATAATTGACCCATATTACCTCCCTGCCCCTCCCATAGCAGTGTGCTGCCCTCTGCTGCTCTGCTGCACAACCCTCCCTGCCCTCCTGCACCGTACTGTACTCTGCTGAGCTCTGCTGCAGACTAATAAATGTAGCTGAGGACATTGTACTGTGTGGACTCTGCAGTCTTACAGTGCTCTGCACTTATCAAAACCTTCAACCCCTCATGGTCTCGCTCTCTAAAAATATACATCATCAATACCCGGCCCTTCCTGTTTGTGTTGGTCATCTGCCTACCACAAAAATAAAAATTCTCCAATTCCTTTATATTGTCAGATTTATTATCACAATTCATCAGCACAAGCACTTAAACCAAGCTTGAACAACTTGATAACTATCAATGTGTCAGCAAAGCAAATTCGTTGTGGACTGATATTGATTTCAAAACTATCACAACTAAAAACAAAACACAAACATGTTCAGCCCATTACCTCTAATTTTATAAAAAAAAATTTAAAAAAAGTGTTTAATCACAGTTATTTAACTTTCACCGTCATACAGAAACTATTGTTGGTGTGACAAAAGTTTAGCAAAGGGGAGAGGGGCCCCTGGCCTTAATCCTCCCACTGACAGTGTCACTGGTGTTAGGAACCATGCTCAACAAGTTGTGTCAACATCAGGTCCCAGGGGCAGCTTTGGTGACCACCCAAAGCCAATTGTGTCAACACAGTGGGTCAAGACGAACAAATAACCCCTGAGAGTAGAAAAGACAGATGAAACTTCAGTTTAAACTCACACATATATTCATAACACACTGAAAACAAACACCCACACATACACACAGTCGGGTACACTCAGAGTGACCACCGCCCCCTCCACCCATTCTTCCACAGGAAGCAGCGTTTCCTTTTCCTGTTGCCTGCATGGCTGAATGGAAATACATAGTGTCAGGGTGCATGTGTGTCTTGTCGTTTGTTTGGAGATACTGTCTGTGCCCTCTTGTGTCTGTGTATGTTCCCAGTATATGTGAAAATGTATGGGAGAGGTGAACCAACACAATTAACTGTACTGTACATGTGTTCCAGTTTCCACTGATGCCTAAACGTTGGCATTAGTGGTTTTAAAAGGTGTGTTGCTGCACCAACATTGTTTTGTAATATTGAATTAGTGGTCATTGCTTTCACCATGGAAATTCATATGAGCATTATCAACTTAACATTGACAATATAAGCCAAAATGCTAATTGTGACTGTTTGCAATTATGTAATTGAAAATGTGTCATGCACAATACAATAGATGGAGTTTTGTTGCTTTTATGCCCTCTTTGGGGGGCACATAACAAAGGCAGTTTGGGTTAAAAGATAAAGAGCTATAAGTTTTTTACCACAATTATTTTACACTTAGTGAGATATATTCAGGGACTGCTCCCATGTCATGTTTGTGCTAATGAATTGGTCATATTTTTTGTTGAAGAGATTACTGAGAAAAAATATAAAAGCAGATTTTCTTGGCTTTGCAAAGACTGGCAACATATTTTCACAAATGACAAACATATATTAGTGGTCTTCGTTAAACTGTCCTGTATTTAGTTGGATAAATGTGTATACACTGATGAATTGTTAAAAAACAGGAATAAATGGCAGACAGGAAATATACTATTTCTCACCTGTACAGTAAATAGCACAAAACATTCCTAAAACATACTCTAAGAAATAATAAACAAATTAGAGAAAGGTTATGGATATATCATCTGAAGAAATGGTTATCCCGTTTGCTCCTATCGCAGGCCATTTCCTGCAGTGTGATTGTGATTGTGAAGATTGGGAAGTAGAGTGCAGTTTAAGGATGATGGGGTGATGTTACCCAGAGGGAACCTTTGTTTCATTTGCACCTGTAAAGGCGAAAAAGAGTTGCTAGTTAAAATTTTCTCAATTTATACCGTCAAATTTTTCATACTGTATTTATAAGTGTACATAAGTGGACACACACAAACAGCCACACAAATCAGACAAATCTATTCCTCACCCCAAGCCCGTCACAATGCAGTGCAAACAGGTTAGACCCAGAGAAACAAACACTGTCGTCTGTGCTGGAAATGAGGTGAAATGTTCTAGAGATGTTTCTCAGATTGTCTGCAAAGACAAAACAACAGTTGACATTGATGGGGATGGCATTTATAAAATGTTTGATGTGTTTCTTATTTTATTGATTTATTTTGCACGCTTTGGTAAAATGTAAACATTCTGAATTTCTAGTTGTCAACATGAATAATATATTCATTGAACACTAACCTAGTAACCCACTAACTAGTTCCCGGGTAACATTTTCCATATCCACATTCAGGTCCTTACATGTTTTGGTATCTGTTATAAAAGATATGTAAATGGTTGTCAGTTTAGTTTCTCATGGAGGCCAAGTAGAATACACATTCACATTTGTATTTCATGTGTGCACATACGTTATTTAACCTTTTATCACCCACTGTTTAGCCCCCTAGACACCAACACTTAGCAGAGCTTTGACAGACAGCTAGTAGAATGAAAATTAATGTAAATAATTATTAATATGTGTACTTCAAGACTCATAGCCAAACTTTTGCTAACCATGGTCATTAAAAAAAAACAAACAAACACAGGAAATCCCTTTTTAACAAATATTTGCAGCAAAGCAGTCTGGCAGTCCTACAGTGTAATAAAACCTTGAACATTTTGGGCTCTAGTTTCCCGGCGTAGCGCAGGGTGGCGCAGGGTGGCGAACCCCGCGCAGAGCTAGTTTTGAGCAGCGCAACCCCGCGCAGAGCTAGTTTCGAGCAGCGCAACCCGAGGCGCGCTCAGTTTGGTAGTTTGGCAGACCGAGGTGCGCTGAGATGGGTGTGGCGGTGCAGCAGGGGGAGGTGTCGACAGATCCAGCTTGGTGCAGTGACAGTTTCGTGCCAAAAGGCTTCGCCGAAGGTGCGCTAAAAGCTCGCCAGCTGAAACCAGGTCTACTGTCAGCGCAGGCGGAGTGCAGCCGTTTCCAGAATATCAGGCACATTAACAATGCCATAAATACCCAAAAAACCATTATTCAATGCAACTATCTGCAATCAGCACGTAAATGTATCTCTATATCGACTGTCCCGTCACATCTGATGTCAGATCAAAGGGGATTGGCACCGTTTGGCACGTTTGGCACGCGTAATGGAAACCCAACCTGATTTGATTAACACAGCTGCTAATGAGTTCACATCCCTCTCAGCCAACCACAAACAGCCACAGCATCAGATAGGGAGTATATATTCAGCATCTGTCATCTTAGAAAAGTCAAAAGAAAAGAAACAGAGTGAGACTGCGAGAGAGAAAGAGAGCGCACACGCACGAGAGAAACGCAACATTGATTTACAATTGTGGTGACCTCCTCCCAGGCTACCTTTGTATCATCAGCCCGTGGAGGTCTGCTCGCAGTTCCGTATATTCGGTCACTGCGAGCTTGGACCTCCTGGACCAAAACATCAGTTTCCTCCTGGGAGAAGTTTGGCTGTCTGACGCTGCTGCTCTCTTCTGTCATGGCGAATTGAGTAAACTCTCATTACGCGCGGCGCATTTAAGGGCGAGGAGAGGGGCTCATTTGATTGGTGTGATGTGTGTAAAACCCACTCCACGCCTTCTCTCCTCCCTCTTTCCGACTTGCGCAGGTAGGAGGGACAGAGGTGGGAAAGAGGAGTAGCTGCGCCAGGCGCACGGTGTGCCAAACTTGCAAAATCCGCCTGGCCACACCCAGTTGGCGAAGCGCAGGTGCGCTGCACCTCCGCCTTGCCTGGTCTGCGAAACTAGAGCCCTTTATGTCCAAATTTCAAAGGCTCTAATGATCAAAAAATGGTCCATTTGTCATAAATCGGGTGAATCTACCCAAAAAGGCGTATGGGTGTTAAAGGGTTACACATCAATACAAGACATTACAAGATCACCCTAAGCAAGCTAAATTGGTGCCATATATAAATACAGTGTAAAATGTATGCAGTACACCTTTTTTCTAGATTTTTTCCACATCTTTTTTAACTCCAGGGCATAAGCTGCAAGCTGCATCTTTCAGGTTGTGATTTCATTAAAGAAAGTTCAGACTTACAGTGGAAGATCAGACCAAGCAACCCTCCGAGTAACAGAATACACAGCAACAACAAGCACACTGTAGTAAGCCTGAGGAAGTCTACCCAGAAGATAAGATATTATTATTGTAATTTACAAGTATGATATGCCATTGCTTTGCATGTCAGCATTTTCTGTATTTACAGTATTTGAATTTGAGTTTGTACCTTACCTAATTCGGATGTTCTTTGTTCTCTTTTTTGATTCGTTGGAGGGCGTCTGATAGTGATGTATCTATCGGTCAGAGGGATAGAAGGTTGTGCAGGGGTCGGATTTGGGGTGTTCTGCAGTTGTCTTTTAGTTGCAACTGTCTCTTTCTTCATCTCTTTTAGCTTCTGTCCTCTTGGATCAGGGCCTGCTTCATGACCAAATGTACCCTCATTTTCATAAATGTCGTCAGGTCCCGACCATTGTTCAGCATCCATTGTCATGTATTCATCATCTGCTGCTGCAGTCCCCTCCATCATTAAATTGCGTCTCTATCCATCTATCTTTGCAACTGTGTTATGCATACGCAAACACACCTTAACACCACACCTTACATATAACTGTTAATGCTAATGAACTTTTTTAGCTCCACCTTTTGCCAACCTCAGCTTACACAATTACATCACAACCATAAACTGAACTCTAAAAAGACTGAATCATCTGAAAATAGAGATGCAGGTTTAACTCCTGGCAATGATGCCATTGATAGGTATATAATAGAAGGCTTGGTTATGATCTGTAGTGGCTGAAGTCCCTGGCAGGAGGTGTTATAATGACCTATAGGAGACTTCACTCATATAATGCCTACAAAAGCAATCATCAAACTTAGCTGTGTTGGAGCTAATTTCAGTAGCAAATAGTAATAGATCACAGAAACAACAAAACACGCTACATTTGTGCACAATACAAGTGACACAGTCTATACAGATGATCATTTTAGCACCTCAACATGTGAAGTGGAAATATGGGAAAACACTGGAACAGCCCTGGGGGCATGGAGATGATTTGCCTTCAATTTGTATACAGAAGGTATTTTGTAGAGAGTGGGAATAGAATAGCAGAAGTAGGTGCTGTGAGATAAATAGTCTACCAGTAAACAGTTGGAATTATTCAAAGCTGTGGTTTACATTGTTTGAATGGCTTTTCATTGCTAAGCATGGGAATTGGACTGATGTGGCAAAGCAGTGTGTCAAACTTAAGTTCAAAACCTGAAGACTGAATTTTGAACATTTGAACAATGGTCTCAAGGACAAAAACATCATTATGTTGTGCCTTTTCTGACGTGTCATGTAGTATTAATTCACATATCCAGCAAAGGTGGAGTTTATAGAGGGATTTTTGGTATTGTGCATATTTAGGAGACGTGAATGACTATGAATCTGGATGCTCAGGGCTCAAAGTAAATACAGTGGACTAGGAACCAAATACAGAGATACAGCTTGGGTCTCGTCATTGCCCTTTTCTGTATGGATGAATTCATGTCTGCCCACCCCCTTATCTTGCTCACTCTCTCACTTGCTTCATACTCTCATCAGTTTTGAGTTAGGAATACCTTCTTCCTATCTCTGCCTTCCCCCTTTTCGTCCATCAGTTTAGGATTAAAGCTTTACCACCCAGTGTGTTCGAGTTGTCCGGACTGTTATTTAATCTAATTCATAATGTCCTACAGATGGCTCGAAGGCCTTCAGGCTTATTGGTTGTGACTCTGGAACTCTGTTCTCCCTTTCTGCCCCAGTCCCCTCCTCCCCTGTATGTGTTTATGTGTATGTGTATGTGCATGCATGGATGGGTGTTCTCTTTCAAGTCTTTTTGTGCATGTGTCCTTTCCAAAATACCCCATAGTTTTCTCTAATACCACATAAGATCTATAGTAGCAGCCAGTTGCAGTAGTGCAGAACTTTTCGTTTGTGTATCACAACTCACCTACTGCTTTGTATTCGAGGGCTGTTGGATTCCCTTGATTTCTCATGTGAGCCATACTTTTAAGCACGCCATTTTCTCTATTATCCTGGAGCCAACATCAGACTTAATCTAGTGCTTTTATGTCCCAGTGCCAAGATTTTCCTGGATTTTGGACAGTGGAGAATGTCTCTGCTTGGTTTCCATGCAAAAACTCCTACAAGTAAAAGTGAAGCTACTCCAAACCATCTCCAAACCCTGATTATGTCAGAAAAAGACACCTTCAGAAATCATCTCAAAGCCTCATACGAAACAAAGCACCAACCCAGTGTCTGCAGCTTTGATGAAAACTCATCATTTTTGTTGCTTGAATCACCCCACCTCTGTCTGAGGGCTGTAGCTGGTGTTTGGTTCATCTCTCCTCCCCGTTGTGATTGAAACAAGCAAACTAAGAGCCATAATAGGCTCCAGGAGCAGTAATTGAATAGAATAATAACAGGCTGTTAACACAGTTGTTAATTAGCGTTTGCTGATCCGTGTCTATCTACACAAAACAGCTTGGAGCCCATATATTAAAAAAGACGGGAAGATAGGAGGCAAATGGGTTTCTTTTCATTATTCACATGGGGTATGCCTCCCAAGTGAATGACTTTTTAATGTCCACAAGGGTGTGTGTGTGTGTCTATGTGAGTGTGTGTGTGTGTGTGTGTGTGGGAAGGGGTAGCTTATGACAAGGGTGAATCATGTATTGACTTTTATTCTCTCTAATATTACTCACTGTGTATGTAATTATAATTGTGGCTACTATATTTCACTTCCACATTTTGATTGCTTCATAGAAATAGAAGCAGTCTTGGTTGTTTGAAGACATGGTGTCAGTTTCATGCATCATGGCACCCAAAATTAAAGCACAACAATATTTAAACTGGCAGCCTGCTAATTTACCCAAATATTAACATTAAAAACAACAGCATTGGTTATATGAGTCAGTTTTCCTTTGTTAGCGCACATTAGTATTCACTGACTGTCTCTCTATGTTAAGGATAATTAAACAAATTTGATCCTGTATTTAATTAAATTAAAACTAATTAATTTCGACATGTTTTTTAATCCGTGCCATCTTGCTTCTCTACCTCTGCCTTAAACACAGAATGTGTATGTGAACATCAATCGGATCATGTCGGTTGGGAATCGGCTCCTGGAGTCGGGCCACTACGCCTCCCAGCAGATCCAGCAGATCTCAGGACAGCTGGAGCAGGAGTGGAAGGCCTTCGCTGCAGCACTGGACGAACGCAGCACCCTGCTGGAGATGTCTGCCAGCTTCCACCAGAAAGCAGACCAGGTACAGACACGTAACAGTGACAGACACACAGAAAATCAAGCACAGTTCAAATGATGACAGACGTCAACTTGTACACACATGCATGTTATAATAAATGTGTATTTTTTGTTTAATGATATGCACAGAAGCACATCTACATATCCACCTAACTGCATATTTTAGTTTGTACATACCTACAGTACATACTGTGTAAATAAGAGGTAGAATGGAGCGTATTCGATCTATTGCAGTTTGTTAGAGGCTGACAAGAGTTTCTGTCATTTGTGCCAAACCTTATGATAGTTTCATATGTTAGAAAAATATTTTTAAAGAGGAAGAGTAATAGGAAAAAAATTGTCTCCATTACAATTTACATGCACTGGGGTTGCCTTATCCCTAATAGACCATTTAAATGATCAATAATGCTTTCTATTGTTTTGCTTACGGTTGCAGTAACAACACATTAGTTAGTTGTTGATTCCTATTGTTTGCTGAGCGGCCTCTTTTCTACACAGTCTTAAATGCTTTTGTTGTCAATATCAGTGGACAGAGATGCATCACAGACATGACGCTGCATGTTTTCATTGTATATTTGTGGCAAAATAATCTCTGCTCTTGGTTTGTGTAGTTGCTCTGATAAAAAGAATGTTTTCCATCCAGAGCCGAAGCCTAGAGTCAAGCTCCAGAGACATACATTTCCTTTCACTCCTTAATAAAACAGAATAATAACTTTTCAATCACTATTTTATCAAAGCTTTCTACAGAGCTCTCTGCTCTGCTGTTGCTTTTTTTTCTTTGTTGAACTTTCCCCCTCTCTTGCTTCAATCTCTCTGGTTTTCTATCCTTGTCAGCCTTCCTGCTTCCAACCATAACAGTGTGGATGCCAAACCTTTATGCTTAGCTGACAGCCAATCAAGAGCCATCCTAATGCGAAGTCATTGTTTTTCTTTGTTTCCACTGGCTTATGTGTGGTGTTCAATAGGGGAAAAGTCTGAACTGTGCATACATAGGAGTAGCCGTGTGTTAGTGTCCGAAAAATACAAGATCGCGTACTGCATAAATGTAGATGTTAAATATTCAGTCAGTTGTCGCTACGCAATGAAAACTGAACTGAAAACTCATTTGTCATTATAGTAACAATTTTAAAATGTCAACTAAATAGTACAGTTCCTCTGCTTTTAGCAAGGGTCACTACTGCTTGGGTATAAAAGCCCCATCATACATACACAATGGATATTGTATTTTACACACCAGATAGTATGCAGTAGTATGTATTGTAGTTTACTGTACAATAACAGTTCCAACAGAGACAGCTCAAGTTTGAGAACGGATAAATCAAACACTTGATGGCCATGTACATCTCATATCATTGTGCATTTTGACAAACACTATGTTAATAACATGTGTATGATATAATGTTTAAGTCTTTATATCACTATCCTGTGTGTTCTCTTCCCAGTACATGACTAAAGTAGAGCCATGGTGTAAAGCATGTGGTGAAGGAGAGCTGCCCTCTGAACTTCAGGATCTGGAAGACACAATCCACCATCACCAGGGACTCTATGAACACATCACCACCGCATACTCTGAGGTCCGTTCACAAAAGTATACAAAGAAGAGCATGCAAAACACAATATGCAAATATTAATTTCACTTCCACAGTGGACAAAATAGAGCTGACAATTATCCAAATCATGCTTCTCAGAATATACACGCGTCTTTATTACAATACAGTAACAATTCTTTTCATGATCCATCCGTTTGTGTTTGAGTTTTATTTATTTACACAAGTTCAAATCTAACAAATAACATGAAACCAACAGTAAAAGTTATTGGATGGAGAGGTGGGAGAAAAAAAGCGTTTTTTGTTTTTGTTTCTTTTTGTTTTGTTTTTTTTGTTTTTGTTTTTTCGTTTTTTTGGTAAATAATGTAAAAACAATATACCTATGACATGAAAAAATGTACACAAAATGGAGGTTACAGTCCTTTTAAAAAAATGTTTTTCAAGTTGAACCAAATATGAAAAGTAGTAATCAGTAGTTAGTATCCTTGTATCTTACTGAAAATTGACCTCAGTTAGTGAAATGTTTTTGAAAATAGAGATGAGATGACTGTGCTGTTCAGTCTGAATGAACCTGTTTTCCAGTTTTGTTTTGTTTTTACTGTCTTAATGTGTACCCTCGTCATCTTTTCATTGAGGAATATAGCCATAAAGACTTGAAACATTTCATTATTTCCAAATGAGATACCTGAGAATTTTTGCCATATTGTCAAATGACACATCATCGCCTTTTACAGGTAAGCCAGGATGGGAAATCTCTTTTGGACAAACTACAGCGACCTTTGACCCCAGGAAGCGCTGACTCATTGATGGCATCGGCCAACTACTCCAAAGCTGTGCACCACGTCCTAGACATCATCCATGAGGTGCTGCATCACCAGAGGCAGCTGGAAAACATCTGGCAGCATCGCAAAGTCCGCCTGCACCAACGGCTGCAGCTGTGTGTCTTCCAGCAGGACGTACAGCAAGTAAGAGACACGCACAGATAAACAGAGCACAGTCCCCCCACAACGAGACCTGCAGCTTTGTGGGTTTCAGCAGGTTTTGTTATGCTCACGTGGGCCGACGTGCACACTCACGTGTACACGTGTACATCGAAGACTATAGCTAGTCCATTAAGTAATGTAAAGCAGTACCAGTGTGCATACATATCCTCCCAAACATTTTACTTTAATTAATCAATTTATTGAGCTTTTTACAAGACATAATCAAGAATAGAAAATGTTTAAACATAAGGCAAAAATAAAAGCAACACGTACATTTGGTGTTGCTGTCGTATTATTTTAAGATTTTCTTAAAGATCTGAGAAATGTTTGTTGTTTTGCAGAGGGATATTCTGCAAATACTGGATAGCAGAGGGTGTGATTTTAAGATGTACTATAATCAGCTTGAGCTTCCTTAAAGCATTTTCTCACTTCCTCCTGGGGTTTTTAAGTGAGTTTCTATCGCTCTATGTGACTGTCTGTACGGCAGAGCGCTTCGATCAAAATTACTGAGTTGGTGTATAGTGTCATCTCTGTGTTCCTACCCTTTGGGCATGAACTCTTCTCTGCCGCTCTGCCTTTCTGCCCCCTCCCCCCTTCTCTCCCTCCCTCCCTCCCTCTCTGACTTGCTGTATCTCTGCACTTCTGTCTTTCCCCTCTTCCATCCACTCTTTCATCACCCTTTTCTCTTGGTAGTGGTTTCCATGGTGATGCAATTTACTGTCACATAAAGTGTCGAGGGCATTGTGCACGTGTTCGTATGTGTTTGTCCCATCAAAATATTCTCTCAGAGACCTTGAAAGCGTCGTGAAAATCCCTTTCATTACCCCACATAGAAACAGATGAAGTATGGCCATCTGTTTAATAGATAATAAGGTAATTATGTGCAAAGATTTACAGCTAATCTCGTCCACAGTGGAAATGTTGACACTTTGCACTGCTCTGGATTTCCTATTAGGCAAAACTTAATTGTCCACACTTGTGTAATTTAAACATGACAGACTGCAGATGGGGAAAAAGAGTAAAGAAGGGGGGGTGGGGGTGGGTGGGGTGGGTGGGAGCAGAGAGCAAGACAGAGGGGCGAGGGCGAGAGAGATGACAGCTGTAGACTACTGTACTGCTAATGTGATCTGAACACAGTCATGCCAGTCAATTGCACCCCCTACTGTTTGGAAATGTACACTGCATTCTCAATGTACTGTAATTGTGTGTAATGAAACTATGTGCATGCACTGTATTTGTGTTTGTGTGTTCCAGGTGCTGGACTGGATAGAAAACCATGGCGAGGCCTTCCTCAGTAAACACACTGGAGTTGGGAAGTCTTTACACAGAGCCAGGGCTCTGCAGAAGAGACATGAAGACTTTGAAGAGGTTGCTCAGGTTAGTTATAAGTTGTAAGTGTTCATGCAAATCAGATCGTCATCTTGTGATATGCTCTTTCCTCTAGGCCTCAAATGTGCATTTTAAAAAAAAATGCATGTCTAAGGCAAAAAGTTTTATTTCAGAGGAAAGAAATGCTTACTAAAATGATCAAGATTTGACATTGCTGTATTGTCCTAGACCAATAGAAATTTTACAAACTAAAGAGCAGTTGGCCACAACAGTCAAGCCTACTGTACTCTCATTTTAAATATGCTTTATGTTAACGTTTCAGAACACCTACACCAACGCTGACAAGTTGCTAGAGGCAGCAGAGCAGCTGGCCCAGACCGGAGAGTGTGACCCAGAGGAAATTTACCAGGCTGCCCACCAGCTCGAAGATCGAATCCAGGACTTTGTGCGACGTGTCGAGCAGCGTAAAGTCCTGCTAGACATGTCTGTTGCCTTCCACACACATGTCAAAGAGGTGTGTCCTCTCCTCTCCTCTCCTCTCCTCTCCTCTCCTCTCCTCTCCTCTCCATGTCCACATGACTGAATTGGTTTATCATATTTCTGAAGCAGAGCATGCAGTTAAAATGCTTTCAACTATGCAGGATTGATCATAATTTGTTTTTACATTTGACATTATAATTTAGGCTACAATGCCTAACTGTGATGAAGTTTATCACATTTTATGTCAAATGGGCCACACGCATATAAATAATTTTGCTTTATATACCGCATGCTTCAGGAGTTATGACCAAAATTTAAAGTGCCTTACACATCTGTGTGTTTGTGTTTGTGTGCGCATGTGCTCCTGTAAGTCACCACGGTGTTCCTCTCCAAACATCTGTGCTTTCCCTTCTGTAGTGCGCTTGTGTTTACAAAAATTAAAGGCAATCTGCCTCAAATTGCCTTCTACCTCACTGTGATCATGACAATTATCCCTCTATCTTTCCTTATTATTATTTACCTCATTCTTTAGAAAATGAATAAAGAACACACAAACTATGTAGGACAGGGAAGGGATCTGTATATGCTGTGTGGCTGTGGTGCATATCATGGCACCACTCCTTTAATTCCTCTCACTGTTGTATGATAATGTGAAAGTCATATACTGCACATCTTTGACTGTCAGAATTAACCTGTGCTCTGCATGTGTTAACACTACATCCTGTTTACATAGACTCACAGAGACAGTCAGAGCCACAGTGTTATTAATGAAGCTAGTCTTTAATGTCCATATGGACTAATCTCCTTCATCCCATCTGTCAGCTCACACTGGTGCAGGTCACTCTGTGTGTGTGTGTGTGTGTGTGTGTGTGTGTGTGTGTGTGTGTGTGTGTGTGTGTGTGTGTGTGTGTGCCTTCATGTGTGCCTGCACGTGCATGTCCTCCTTTGTGTGTACATGAGTGCACACATGAATGTTTCCAACTTTCCTGCCCATCACCTCTCCTAGTTCTGTAGAAGCCTTTGGATGTAGTCCAACATGTTGAAAGGCAACAAATGGTCCACTTTGGAGACAGAGCATGAACTACATTGAGAAAGAAGGGATTCATCTGCACTGATATTCATGGAGCACACAGATGAAGTCACTCCACTCAAAAGGCTTTATCTTGTAGTGATTCAATATTGCTATTAAATTTACGTTAGTATCAAAAAGGGAAGGGGCAGACCACTGGATGCTAACTGGCATTTGTATATATGGTTGCCAAATGACACTGTCTATATCTATGTAGATGTCAGATATAATGTAAGATACTGTATGATACTAAGTGGACAATGGTAACAATACCAAAAGTAGACGTGTTTTTGAGTAGGCAGTGTGGGTGTTAGACAAACCACGGGTGCCAGGGTCTCTCTCCTGCAGCCTGGATGTTGTGCCAGGGCTTTAGTACACTGAGCCAATTCACCCAGATGGCTAATCTGTTACAAAGATGACCATTCACAAAACACCAGCTTTGAGCAGAACTGGTTGGATTTAATTTCTGTCTCCCATCTTCTGTCCGTCCATTTGGCAGCTTGTCTATCGATTCCCTACATCTGTGTTTAACTCACAGTGCTCTGTGTATCTGCCCCGCCCCCTTCAGCATGTGTTTTCTGTTCGCAACAGGACTGCTCAGTTTGCTTCCTGTTTTTTTTTTTTTTTTTTTTTTTTTTTTTTTTAAACTTCATCTCTTGGAGGTTGGTCCATTTTAACTGGCTTGCCTTTCCTGTCAATCACTGTTAGCTGTGGACGTGGTTGGAGGAGCTTCAGAAGGAGCTGCTGGATGATGTGTATGCAGAGTCGGTGGAAGCGGTGCAGGACCTGATCAAGCGTTTCGGGCAGCAACAGCAAACCACCCTGCAGGCGACTGTAAATGTCATCAAGGAGGGAGAGGACCTCATACAACAGCTCAGGTGACAGTTATTGATAATACATGCTACACTAATGTAAGCATATGTTAATATATAATATACTCTTGCAGTCGTGCAGTACATCAACACATACAAACAGTTTTATCCAGAATAGTTTAGAGCAGGGGTCTGCAACCTTTGCCATTAAAAGAGCCATTTTTGACCAAAAATAATTTGAAAAAATCTGTGTGGAGCCGCAAAACATGTTTGAGCCTTATAATCAAGGTAAATAGCCTATTAAGTCTAAATTAGCATATACTTATGGTCTAAATAAGCATTTGTTAATATGTTTTACCACAAGGTGGACACTGTGCAGGGCACTAATAATTATCTGGTGCTTAAATTTTGCAGAGCTGGCAGTGAGAGCAAACAAATCTGTCCACGCACTACTACATTCTTTTGTATTATTTTATTCAATTTACTTTTTGGATTTGGCATCCATAGATAACCAGCCACTGCTATCGAGGTTCGGCAACATTTGGATTCATAGAATGAATTTCCATAGACTTCTTTTCTCAAAGGCTCAAGGAGCCACTGGACAGGGGCTAAAGAGCCACATGTGGCTCCGGAGCCACAGGTTGCCTACCCCTGGTTTGGAGTGACGACATTACAACATCATTCCTGTATAACTCACAATAACAACTTCCTACATACCAAACTAAGGAATGCAAAGCCCAAGGCCTGATTTGACATTTTTATCTGTGATCATTAGACAATCATGTGGTAGTGGGAGAAAGGAACAGAAATACTAAGGCTAAAGAGAAAGATAGAAGGGATTTTCCTCAACAAACTCAGTAAACTGAGCAAAGGAGAGATGAAATTATTCAAAAGAACGTTTAGTTTTCTTTGACTTTCTCAGGGATGTTACCACAATAACTTGGAGCCACATCCCTGACCATAAATACCCTCTCAATCCCCTGCGTTTGACCTCTCTCCGCAGAGACTCGGCCATCTCGAGCAACAAGACTCCTCACAACAGCTCCATGGCCCACATCGAGAGCGTGCTGCAGCAGCTGGACGAGGCCCAGGGCCAGATGGAGGAGCTGTTCCAAGAAAGGAAGATCAAACTGGAGCTCTTCCTCCAGCTCCGCATCTTTGAGAGGGACGCCATTGATGTGAGTAGGCAGGAGATGGAGGCTTGATGCATGATGAATATTTATTTTTTGCTTTATCCTGCTATGTTTAGGCAAAAGTGTGAGCGAGCAGATGAAGTAGAGCAGTAGGAGATGGTGTTTGAGGGCGGCACAGGATCGAGAGAGCAAGAAGGGGGTGATAGTGTAAGGAGCATATGGACTTGCATGTACAATATCTGAGGGGAGAGAGTTTGCAAAAGAGCTTCACTAATGAGCTTGAAAAACATCAGAGGTGGACCACAATTTATAAACTTACATATTGAAAGAAGGTGGTAGATGAAAGGCAGAAATGGAGGTGTAAAGCAGAGCGCAAAGGTGTTTATGGACATCAAGACGAAGAAGGGATGTGAAATCAAAAGTGCAGAAAATGTTACAAGTTGATTAAAAGGGAACAGCAGATATAAATGTTCAATATGAAACCTTTTATTTTTAATTACTGGCTTTTTTCCCCTTCAATGCAAAAAGATCAGCTACATTTGGCAAGGGACACACGGGAAAACCAAAATGACTGTGACTCTGAGCTGATGGACTGTTACACAGTAAAAGTGAGGTTCAGTCCTGCAGTGAGGATTCCTGCTGGTTCAAAGCTTGGTTGAATTCACAGCGATACTCTCACATGTGCTACATTAAAAAAGTATTTAGTTCCACTTGACGCATCTCATCCACTGACTCATTCCAATTTGGTTTCCCCTTCCCCAACCGGCAATCGGCGGCATTGTATCCGCTAATTCCTAAACACCCCACTGTGAGAGCGAATGCTTTTCTCAGCTGGTGCTCAAAAATGATAACTGCTCTTTTAAAATATGTTTTATTATGTTACTCGTGATGTTTATCACAGCTGTCAAATCAGATTTGTTAAAACATACTATGTTGACAGATGAATTACGCTCAGTTACTTTGGAAGAAAAGGCTTACAGCAAAGATATAGGTTTTTATTCATGAGGATAGTGTAAGTAAAAAAAATGGAAAGTAGGTGTCTGTGTATAAAATAGTTTTAATCACATTACTAGTGTGATGTAAGTACAGCTTATTAAGCCTCACCAGGGGCATTGCTGTAGGGACAGCAGTGTCTGTGTGTCAGCATATCTTCTCAATGGATAATCACCTGCATGTTTATGATATAGATTCAATGATGAAGTTATATATTTTGGGCGGGGCAACACAGTGGTTTGACTTCCAGGTGTGAGAAAGAATAGTATCAGTAACATTGTTAACACTGCGCTACATTACAGAGAAATACAAAACCGTACTAATGAACCTTCATCAATATAGGCCTATATTTTATCTACAAGTGCATGTCACACACAGAGCGAGCTGCCTGTTAATGACGCTGTCTGCAAAGCAGTAATGATTGTGTTAAGTGGCTAATGGGCATGTAGCTACTTACATGTTTCAGATGATACGTCATGTTTTTAGTTGACGAATGAAGGGTTTACTTATCACCTTGGGTTCGTCCTTCAACTTCTCAAAATGATCCCACACTTTGGATTTCCTGCCTGACATGTTATTAACTAGCCTGTGTAATAACCGCAGGTACCAGCCCTGTAAATCTGAGGCCATACACATGCTGTGCCTTTAACCGCATGGAAAATGTAAGGTCGGGCACTGGGCACTACTCTTGTGCCTTTTTTGTGCCAGCTTTCAAGAGCACGGCGACAGGTTGCGTCTGAGGTTCGTAAGCAACCTTAACAAGCATTGTATAGCCTATTTCCCAGAAATCCTGAGTGCAGAGCTGATCATCTTCCAGGTGCTGTTTATAAGTGTGTAGGCCTATCGTCCTTGGGACAGATGTAAAGCTCTGGGTAGCCCTGCACTAAAGCGATCAACTTTTCCTTATTTATCAGACTGAATATTTACAGAAGAAGGGAAGGATATCTGTTGGCTGTGATTGGTTTGTAATGTGACTCCTGTTTGACTGCTGAGCGTGGTCTCTTCCTGTGTCTGTCCTTTCAAATTAAATTCCCACATGGTCCAGTCACATAGGTTAAGATTTATATTGTTTCACCGTTTTTTTGTTTTTTTTTCTGCGGCTAAGCGACCAGTGAAATCTTGCTGACTAATGGCCTTCTGGTTGACTAACGTTTGGTCGACTGTTAGGGGGCAGCCCCAAATTCTAATGAGTTAAGTGATCCCCTGACTTTTCCACTAAGACCACCGTGATGTTCACATTTGTGGTTTTGAGTGAAATGTCTCAACAAGTACAGGCTGGATTGCCATGAAATTTGTTAGACATTTACAATTGTTGTCTCTTTGACGACCCCTTGACTGTTAACATTAGTTTTGCCCAATACTTTGTTTTATACAGTAATTGCAAAACAAATGACATCCACATCAGGCTCAGCTGTAGTTTTTGTTTAGTTCCAATTAGCAAATGTTAGCATGCTAACTCACTAAACAAGATGTGCTAACATGTAGCATTTGGAGCAACATTTGGTTTAACTGCTTTAGTACAGCCTCACAGAGCTGTTTGCATGGCTTTAGTCTCTTTTAATGATGTGTTTTTAAATGCACAAAATCGAAGTCAGAACTTTAAGTTAAATGTTGTAATTCGTGTCAAACCTGATTGTACGGAAGTAATTTTAGGCTAAGCTCCTTTTGTTTGTGTTCATGATTAGATGATTATGTAATAATTGTTATGTTTCTATTTTTTACCTACAGCATTGTCTTAACCTTTCGTGCTTGTAAGCTGGATTTTCTAGACACAAAAAAAAACTATTATCTGCACACTGTGCACGATGTGGAAGTATGTGGTGTTTTATTACATGTCTGTTCATGAGTTAATTCTCCTCCACTGTGCGCTGATAGAAGTTCTGCAGTTGGTTTCGAGCCTTTTATGACTGTATTGTAAAGTCCAAGAGAACAGATAAGTCTCGCATTAGCTCTGCATGTCAAGTCAGGGAATGGTGGTGAATCTGCTAATCTCTCATGTTGAGCACTGAAGCACGCCCACACATACACACACATAGACAAAGGATTAATATGACACAGTGCTAGAGCATGAAGATGGGTGGAGGAGAGGTTGTCTCCCTCCACTCCCAACCCCAAAACACACACACACACACACACACACACACACACTGTGACACTCCCTCCTGGCTTGACTGGGGGTGTGTGAGTTCGAGGTGAGAGCATGGGTTGAGGTGAGACATACACTTGTCTCACAGTGCTTTCTTGTCTGATGATAAGCTCTGTATCAGTGCACACCACAGAGAAGGAAAAAAAAACGTGGTCAAAGAGGAGAATTATCTCCTCTGTTAGTTAGTTTCCACAGTGTTAGTAGCTGAGGGAGATGGTCTTTTTGCACACAGAGGGCATTTTACTCAACTGTAAGAGGAGAGGAGAGCAGAGTGCAAATGAGTGCTTGGTAAGTTTCTACTTTTTTGCAAGAGTGGTTAGAGGGGGTATTTTATTATTCTGTTATAAAAGTGTTTGATAAGATTGCTCTGTATGGTAGCCAAGAAAGCCATGTGTCTATACAGAGGAGGTTTTACAGAAGGGGAATTTGTATCCAAATACCTGGAGTACCCTGTCATAAGTCAAGCATGCTTTTCTACATGAACAGAGAATCTTTACTGCAGAAGAGGTTTACCCTCCTTTTCATATAAACATGTTAAATTATAGAAAATCTTAAAAGCCAAATAGCCTCTTGTTCCTTATTCATTTTGTCTTTGAGGAAAACCCACTGTAGTCGCACACACTGGGACTTTTTCTGTGCTGGCACCAACGAGAGGATCCAAAAGAAATATTGTCCATGGTAAAACTGCAGCTTAGTGACAGCTGGTGTTTGGAGGTAAACTTGAGAGTAAACACTGGTAGCTATTTGGTTCCCTGTGACTCAGACTCCGTTGTCCGTATCATGAGAATTAGAGTGAAGCACAGTTTATCCTACTCAAAGAAACCAAGTGGAAGAGAGAAATTATAAGAGACAGCAAACAAAGACTTACTGAGATTTTGTTTTGTTAGCGACAGTATAAATGGACTCATTGTTTCTAATTGCTAAAGTGTTATTACTGAGAACAGTTTTCATTGTATACTTAAAACAGAATTTTCTGTTTGCATTTGATATGTCCTGACTTTTAGGAGCAGTTGGCAGCTACTCCCTGGTTTTCTGTAAATGTTGTGTATGACAAATAGCATACTCATGCAGTCAGCCTGCAGTAAATTGTTGTTACTGAGATGCAGCACCGTCCTTTGCCAGGTTTTACATTTTATATACTGTCGTGGTGCAATGAATCAAACCTCTGTCTGTTGCACCTCTGGAGTTCTAACATACATCAACAGGACTGTATGAGTTCTCTAGCTGGGTGAAGAACCTGAGAGATAGAGGACATTAAAAATAGCATGGCCTGAGAGGATCATGTTCTTATAAAGGTATTCAGTTTCATGTTAAGAATCTTTTTACCCACCAACTGTGTTTCTATCTGACAGTAGCCAAGTTTACAGACATGCAAACATATCACTGTTTCTTTTCTGTCCCACAGACTCACTGGACTTTAATTTTCTTAGTCTATTCACTTAATTTTCTCCATTGCTGGAGGTCTTTTAAGACACAAGATAGCAGTGTCTGAACTGAAGAGGACAGCTGCCAAAGCATCTCATTTTCATTTATACACACAGATCAAATTGTGAGCTGTTGTGAGCTACTGCATGACATATTCCCATTACTGTACTTAATAACTCTCACAGACGTCCAGTTGTCAGGGCATGGTAACTCCACACATTTCGGATTGACACATTTTTGACATTAGTTTATAAGGTTACAGAACAGCTGAATGTAGAAGAGATACTAGGTTCAAACTGTTTAAAGCTTTTGCACATGTCACCAGAGTAGCTGAGAGCTTGAATGTTGAAATTTAATCAGTTTTGTCTTTCGTGATTCATGTCATGGCTAAAGAATGGTAAATGTCAATCTTGAAATCTGAAATCAAGATATAATCCCACACCACTCCAGGCCCCAAATATAAAGCCAGTGGTCAGTTTATAGCAACACATAAGAGTCCAGTCCTAAATAAAGCATCAGGAAAGGCTCGCATGATAGGTTCGGTAAAATCATCTTCTCCATGCCATTTTTTCCTTGAGTACAATATATGCCATAAAATTTGCTGCTTTTAACTGTTTCAGTTTTTACCAGAAATACAGTTTTCACTCACAAATGTACTCTGATCGTATCTACTTAATATAATTTCTCCTTCAGTCTCAGTGTTGCTTTCAATAAAACTCAATATTTCCTGCAGATGTTACGTAGTAAATGCCTCGCAGGTAAGGGAGTCCTCAATAGCGCACAGCAGCGACAGCATTTATTACGCAAATCAGGAAAGACGGGTTATTAAATTCATGGGAAAACTAGAATAAAATATGCGTACACAAAAGGGGGAAACTGCAATTAAAACCTGTTTCTAGTAAGATTCTCTCTTTAGGTACAGTAAATGAAGCATCAGCCACTATTTGACAATTTGTGGTAACTCCATAAAGATGCAGAAGAAAAACATTGACAGACAGAGCTGGATGGTGCCAGGATTAAGGTGCCCCTGGTATCATGATTCAGTCTGTGTGGGTAGTCAGAGACAAGCACTGACATCTCAGTACATCTGCTTTACCAGCCATGCATCACCAGTGTAATATGTTATCCGTTATTATGGCAGTCAGCTTAGTGTGCTGGGTTACAGCGATTAAACTGTCTGACTTGGTGTTTAAAAATTCTCTTAATCATAAAATGATATGGTAGAAAATAATGAAATGGCTTTTACTGGGCTTTACAACCGAGTTTGTGGTGATGAATAATTTTTTTACGCATCTTGATGTCTCAGCAGTGTAATATTTGCACCATGAAACCTTTTCCTGGGTTTGAATTTGGTCAGGGACTTTGTTACACATTATTTTATACTGTCTTTGTCTCCCTCCATTTTTCCTCTTGACTGCAAATGAAGTCAAAAATGCAAGCAAAATCATTTTTAACTAGAATAGTCTTTTTTTTTTCTTATTTTGTTTATCGTTTCTCAGTCATTTTTGTGGAAGTTTTTTTTTTCCACAAGTGAGTTTACCCCTCTTCCTGTCTCACTCCCTCCCCAGATCATCTCAGACCTGGAGTCATGGAACGAGGAACTGTCCCAGCAGATGAGTGACTTTGACACAGAAGACCTGACGCTGGCGGAGCAGAGGCTACAGCATCATGCAGACAAAGCGCTTACTATGAACAACCTCACCTTTGACGTCATCCACCAGGGACAAGAGCTGCTGCAGTATGTCACAGAGGTCCAGGCATCTGGTGAGTGAGGAAATAAAAACAGTAAACAACAGTATTTTATTTTTTCAAGCGTAGATTAAATGCACCACTGACATGCAGTATGTAGGTACAATACTCACATATGGTAATGTAAATGATGGTAAAGGAACAGAGGTGTAGCCAAAATGGGATGTGCACATGCTTAAGATTGTCGGCCCAATGTGAGAAAGTTTAAGAGACTATGATTCTAGTTGAGGTTTTACAAAATCTTACTCTACAGTCTGCCAGCTACACCGCCACTGCTCGCTGCATGACTATTTTAATGGTAGCAGAGCTCTCCTCTGAAGCTTGCTGAAAATTATTTACCCATGCTAGCCTTACAGCTAGCATCACAATTGGCAAACAGTGCTGCTGAAGACTGCAGCCCTAAAATTTGAGTACATTGTGACGATGCTAAATTTGTAATAAGAGATTTGTGCTGAAATGACTTTCAGACACTGTTTATTTAGCTTTTACAAGATCAGTATTTCACAGTCTGCATGGCGTTTTATTAATAAAAATGTAAACTGTCTATGAATAGTTTTGTATTAAAGATGATGTATAAGAATTGTTTGATCTATAAAATGTCAGAAAATTGTGAAATGTGTCCATCCCAGTTTCTCAAAGTCCGAGGTGATGTCTTAAAATGTCTTGTTTTGTCAGTCCAAAACCCAAAGACATTCATTTTGATATGGTCTAAAAATAAATAACAGGACAAGTAGAAAATCTCCATATTTGAGAGGCTGAAAACAGCATTTTCTGCCATATTTGCATGAAAAATTATTTTGACAAGTAGTTGGTTATTAAATAATTATCAGTTATTTTTTCTGTCGATCAACTTATCTATTGATGGACAAATTGTTTCGGCTCTAAATTCCACATAGAGTACGTTGATTTAGTAGAGTTGTGTACAGAACTGTTATACGCCTCTCACTACCTACACAGTAGAGCCGCTGCACCTTTATATCGAAAGGGGTCAGTTGAGGTGGTACTGGCATCTGATCAGGATGCCTACTGGGCGCCTACCATTAGAGGTGTTCCGGGCACGTCCCACTGGCACGAGGCCCCAGGGCAGACCCAGAACATGCTGGAGGGATTACATATCTCCTCTGGCCTGGGAACGCCTCAGGGTCCCCCAGGAGGAGCTGGAATGCGTTGCTGCGGAGAGGGACGTCTGGGATGCTTTGCTCGGCCCGCTGCCCCTGCGACCTAACTTTGGATAAGTGCTTTAAAATGGACTGATTGATGGATGGACTAACAGGAACTGAAAATTGAGTGAATAACAAGGAAGAAAAACAGACATGAAAAAGATATATTGTTATTAGTTACTAGGGGTGTAACGATACATCGATCCACATCGATACATCAATTCATTGATTAACGATCTGATTATATCGATGCAAAATGAAAACATCGATCCATATCGTCATCTTAAAGATACACATTTATTTTGAAATTCACATAGCACGTCTGTGTCACCATTTCTGGGCAAGCGCGCCTCCGCTCAAACAACAAACAGAGCTCAGAAATAAAATGGTCAAATCATATTCTAGTTGTTTTTGTGAGTTGATGTAAATGATTGTGTTAGATGTGCATATGATATCGCGTCATATCGATCACAGGCTCCTGAATCGAATCGAATCAAAATCGTATCGTGACAGACTTTGTTATATCGGCAAACATCGTATCGTCATCCAAACAAATCGATATAATATCGTAGCGTGATGAAGCTGGTGATTTACACCCCTATTAGTAACATAATAAAATGTCTTTTCCAGGTGTGGAGCTGTTATGCGACAGAGACGTGGACATGGCCACACGGGTCCAGGACCTGCTGGAGTTTCTCCACGAAAAGCAGCAGGAGTTGGACCTGGCAGCAGAGCAGCACAGGAGACACCTGGAGCAGTGCGTCCAATTAAGGCATCTGCAGGCTGAAGTCAAACAGGTATGTACTTGAAGAAGAAAAGGACAAAAGAGCATAACAAGGATAGGCAGTGTCACAGCAGTGATTTTAAAGTTCACAGTAGGTGCAACTTTGAAAGTAAAAGACAAGTTGTGAAAGAGCAAGGCTTTTCACTTACACAGGATAATCATCTGAAACATATTCTTATAGCTTATTTTATTTACAATAAACATGTTGTATGTAGTGTAAGATACTGGTGTGAAAGTAGAGCTCATACATGCTCTCATATATGAATGCTCACATGTGCTATACTTCAGAAATAAGCACACCTAGGGCTATTCTGTAATGCTGAGGTCAAACTGACATGTGAAAATTCATTCTGACAATTTATTGCCACAGTGTACCGTGATGTTTCAGCAGAGCGTGTTGAAGTGCTAAAAGGCTACACTATGCCCTGTCTGTACATGACCATGGGTAGATGACTCATCCTGTGTCAACAATCTGTCTCCCTCCTCTTTCTCTTTCTCTTGCTCGCTGCATTTCTATCCGTCTGAGTATCTTTGTGACTTTGGGGAGCAGTCTGAGCGATACAGTTTGGTTGGATCTTCATCCGCAGTTTTATGAGACACTGAGATAAAAGGAAATGTTGGGGCGAAAGAGGATAAATGGGCCAGAGAGAATCAGACTTGTTGGGAGGGAAAGAGAATTTCTTAGTTTATTGTTGTGTCAGTGAAGTGCATGTCAATGAGTAATTCTCTCCCAAATATTCACTTAGTAGCCGAATAAAATCACAGCAAGAAATTTGTGAGTTTGCAATGTAGCCTGGTGATGTTTGAAAGCAAAACAAAAACAAACATAGAGCCAATTTTCATAACTAGGCCCGTTATCATGCTGATGCAGCCGAATAACAACGGGCTTTATGTTTCGACTCACGCTGGAATTAATGAAAAATGGAACAAAAGTGGTGGCAGATAGGAAATTGAGACTAAAACAAACCAAAATGATACCCAGAGAGAACTGCAGCAAAACACTTCAGAAGATGCCCTGCCATTGTATTGAACAAACAGATCTGACAGTATGATGATAGTGTGATGCCAGTATGATGATGGTGTTATTTTTACTCATCTACCCACAGAGAGGCAGTGCTATATATGTAGCTATGGACTGTTACAGAAATCTATGCATGTGTGTGCAGCTAATAGGGATGTGAAAATCAGAATCTTAAACTGTGGCTTCTGGTTTTTAAGATACTTTTAAACCACTTCAAGCAAATATCATAAACTAATTTTTTTTTTTTTTTTTATTAACACGATTTTAAAATAAAATACGACTGCCTCTGTCTTACCCTCACTTAAAAATCTTGGCTGTAATGCCCCCTGCACTGCATTCTGGAAAATTTCTGAAACCCTGTTGGACTAAAATTAGACACAGCCATAATCTGGTAATTGTAGCCTGTATATTTCTGCTGCTCATTTATATAGCAGTCGTTTAGTCCTGGCTACTACTGTGCTCCAGTTGAGTTAGTGTGTTTTCCTTTTTTTTGGCTTCAAATGCCCCAAACTCAGAGGTTGTTACTTGTTATAACTGCTTTCTGCATGTCATTATGAAATGGCACAGTTTAAGAATAGGGATTATGGTTAGAGCAACAAAGATAAAAGGACTCTTAAGTACAGTAAGGTGATGATGAAATACTGGAATATATTATGTAAATCTAAAGGGATGCCATGCCATGCTAATGAATCATACATGTCCTCATTATGTCTGACACTGCAGCTGTTTGTTCATGCATTAAATCATGTGTTCATACAGCTCCTCTGATATTCGGCAGCCAACACCCATACGTGTCCCGCCTCGGGACATCGCAAATGCAATGGAAACATAGGCTGCGTTGAAGTTGCTGAAAAACAGGAGTCAGAGTTGTGTTGCATCATCACTTTTATAGCCAAGCTTCAGTTGCAGTTCTGCCCATCACCCACACAGCAGGTGTGCATGCTGAGTCAGACAGAGAGAGAGGTGACAGACTGTATTTAACATGCTCTTTGGCGAGAACTAGGCCAACAAAAATATGAGCAAATGGGATTTTGTGTGCATCCAGGAGCGTGCGTTCGAGGCAGGGTGTGTGGCAGTTAAAGAGATTACGCACAAAGGGGAGAAAGGACGAAGTAAAAGATGGAGTTGGTAGGTGGGGAAATGTGTGCAAGATAAAATTTGGGGAGAGTCAAAGGATTGAAACAGCAACAGGGTTAGGATGCAGGGGAATGAGGAAGTGTCAGGGTTAGGAAAGCAATGGAAAATATATATTTAAGAAGAAACGTAAAGGAGAAAAGTTGACACATGGAGAGAAAATGCTGTAGAGCTGCTGGAAACAGGAGAAAGAAAATATGAACAAAGACTAGAAAATTAAGAAATGTGAAGAACAGCTGACACCTTGGTTTGATTTTTTTTTTTTAAATATCTTTTCACAGCGTAGGTAGCACAAATATGTTAAAAAATGAAAAGTGAATAATAACAAAACTCGTTGTGTATCTATGCTGTGTGTTATTTTAGGTGCTGGGCTGGATCCGTAATGGCGAGTCCATGCTGAACGCCGGTCTGATCACAGCCAGTTCGTTACAAGAAGCCGAACAGCTGCAGAAGGAGCATGAACAATTCCAACATGCAATCGAGGTAAAATAAAATGCGTATTTAATATTCCTCTTCTTGCTCTAGAAGCAACATGTTGATGTCCATGTGCTTTGTACTTTTAACTGCATCTTTCTTTGCCCTCCAACCTTTCTTCATATCCTCTTATTCCCTTTCATCATGTTTGTCTTGGTTCACCTCTGCATGCGTGATTCTGCATCTCCATTTTCCCTCATCCTTTACCACTTCTGCATCTCCCCTGCTCCTCTGCCCTTCATCCTTCAACATTTTGCCTTTCTAAAACTCATCTCAGGTTCATATGCGTCTCCGCCACCTCCCCTACTCAAAACTAGTCACACATGAAATAGAATTATCAATAACTAATATCTCTACCTCTGTCTTTCTTCTGTCTCTGCTTACCTTTCTTCTTTTTACTACTGATTATGCAGGGTGCCTTTCCTTTGAACTCTATCGAGCCTGGCTCATTTTAATGCAGGCCTGTACCTGACCTACTTCTACTGAGCTCGCACACACAGACACACACACACACACACACACAGATGCACACGCAGAAGAAAGCTATGTTTATGATTATTGCTTATGTGAGACTTGAATTTTAACACGCATGCCATAACTGTAGTCCCTGCAACCCGCAATGGGCCCCCTGTGGTGAGAAAAGAGCAAGTGATATGGGAATGTCCTCCTTGATAGTACCCAGCAGGTCCAGCAGACATTACCAAAGGTAGCAGGAAGCCCTTCATCCTTCCTTGATCTCTTTCTGTTTTCCTACCCTCTACTGCTCAGAGTCCAGCAAGGTGCAAAAAGCCTTATTCTCAGGCTAACCGCTATGCCAGAAAAATCACCAGATACTGTCCTTCTTCACCTCCCTATCTCATTTCCTCTCCAGAATGCTCACCCCAGGACAATCTTTATGACACAGCCACTACTTTTATTTATTTAGCCTTTCCTCTGCTGCTCCCCAGTTCTCCACTCTCCACCAAACTGCCCCACAGGGTCCAACAGGGAGCTGGGGCTGTATTTTCAAAGCAGTCATTGTGATACAGATATTCATGTAACTCTTGAATTTCATTGTTTTTTCTCTCTTTATCTCGCTCTTATCCCCCATGCAGAAAACCCATCAGAGTGCGCTGCAGGTACAGCAGAAGGCAGAGGCCTTACTCCAGGCAAACCACTATGACATGGATATGATCAGAGACTGTGCAGAAAAGGTACTGCTTTCTTACAAGCGTATACATCTCTGAGGGAAAACATCAATAATAATGTAGATAGTGTCGTTGCCTTTTTTAAAGCTCCAGGTGGTAAACTGATTTGTTTTGTTTGACTTGAAGGTGGCAGACCACTGGCAGCAGCTGATGCTGAAGATGGAGGACCGACTTAAGCTGGTTAATGCTTCTGTGGCCTTCTACAAGACCTCTGAACAGGTATTTGTGTGTTTGTGTGTGGGAGTGGGTGCCATCAGCGCAAACAGGTGTTAGATAATCCTGAGCAGCAGTGAGTGAACCAAAATGAAAGACAGGGATAATGTGAATTGCACTCTCCTCTGTGAACATTAATAGACCTGGAAAGCCAGAGTATGATTAAAACAGTGTCCTCAAGGATGTGCAGTTTCACAGGTCACATGAAAGTCTAGAGCAGGAGAAGGTCAGTGTGACATTGTACAGTAAATGTATGTACTGTTCATCTATGTATCAGGTGTGCAGTGTGTTAGAAAGCCTGGAGCAGGAGTATAAAAGAGAAGAAGACTGGTGTGGCGGTGCTGATAAACTGGGCCCCAACAGCGAGTCGGACCACGTCACCCCCATGATCAGCAAACATCTGGAGCAGAAAGAGGCCTTCCTCAAGGTGAGAAAGGAGAAGTTGTTTTATTTATATTTGATAAAAGACACGTCAAATCCCTTTTTTTGTGTGAGTCGAAGCTTATCAAAATCAGTAGGATGTTATCAACCCTGTACGTGACACCTGTTCCCATTCTGCACACTTACAGGCCTGCACATTAGCCAGACGTAACGCTGATGTCTTCTTGAAGTACCTGCACAGGAACAGCGTCAACATGCCCGGCATGTTGTCCCACGTCAAAGCTCCAGAGACTCAGGTTAAGAGTAAGTATGGCTCAATAATCACTTTTATCTTTTCTGCATCTTCTCATTAGAAAGATGCTTATCAAGTTGTTAATAGCTTTTTTAACTTCTTTCTATCCAAAGTTTCTTAATTTATTCACAAAATTCCAAAACAGGTGTTCACAATGTTCCTGTATTATGCTGACGCACAGCGATAAACATCTTGAATGAATGTATCTTTTATGCTTGTGTTGTTTCATCAGATATTTTGAATGAGTTGCTGCAGAGGGAGAACAGAGTGCTCCACTTCTGGACCATGAGGAAGCGGAGGCTGGACCAGTGCCAGCAATATGTAGTGTTCGAACGCAGCGCCAAACAGGTGCGTGCTCATGATTGTGTGTATCTACTGTACTGTGTTTTTATGTGTGTACTCGCAAAAGGCAGAATTTGGAGATAAGGCTGAACAGATTGGTATATTGTGTGTCATTTAATTCAGACAAAGTAAGTAGAAATAATCCCCCCCCAGTTAGGTGACTGACTCCTGTTTGAACTGGAATTAAGTCAGCAAGTTGATTTGTCTCAATTAGCACACAGCTGCAACTTCCATCTTGATTCTTTTCTCTTTTTAAGTCAAGCAGTCTGTGTTTTTCTTAGTAATGATACATTTCAAATTTACTGGAAATGATGTAAGCTGGCAGACATTTGCAACAATGACAGTCTTAAAGACAGCTATCATTATGTGGCCCAGTAACTTTAAACACTACGTTTGTTACGGAGCTTTGCCAAACATAAGTCTCCAACCACTCGTTTTTACCCTTCAGGCAGCACTGAACGTTTCAACCCTTGGCATTTTTATTGTGAAGTTTGTTGTTTGTTTTAGAAGAAGAATAAATCTGAGGTAGGATGATAGGTCAAGTCACAGGAACACTCGATATCTCTCAGTCAAACAAGTCTCAGATCAGACATTGTTTAGAGATAAAAGGACCGCTGAGATGGACAGTTTGGATATCACTGTTTTCCGTAGCAGCCAACATCTTGTCACACTACACCGACTGAGCTGACATCTGGAGTGTTTTATTTAAACATGACTTTGACTGCTGGAAACTCTTTATTCTCAAGAAGCCGAAGCAAGTTAAAATCTGCGCCACTTGAGCTCTTAACTCTGTCCTTGTGGACCAGGGCTGTTTAAATATGGACGCTTTGCTCCCTCTTGTGGTGTTTGGAAAGCACAGCACAGGCACACAGCAATGTGTTTCGCCAATAAAATTAGATGACATCATAGATGTTTCTAGGACATGGCTATTCTAGGGCGGTCCAGGTTTTATCCCCAGGGCACAAATGCTCTCTGGTCTCACAGTTTGACTGGACCAGTTCTGCCACTGCTGGTCAGGGTCCGCAGGCCCAGTTATTAAGAACACAGACATGAATACGGATAGAAACTAAGTAGGACCTTTGGAAACTGAATGCTAGGAATGTATGAATCAGTTCTATTTTTAATTGGTGGTAAAAGATTGCTAAAGGTCTCACTCCTTTATCATATTGTTTCCAAAATTATGGATGCCACCTTTCCTAGTCCTGAAATACCATGAATGTGATCAGGGGACATTAAGGGATTCTTAAAGGTAAACTGTACAGTGGAAAATGCCATGCATATCAAACCCTGATCAGTTCAAATTTAAACAAATGTCCTGCTAGATAGGAGAGCATAAAGTGGGTGATGGTGAGTAAGTATACAAACTATTGATTGGCTGTAAATTTATTGTAGTTATAAGAGTCTCACGTTTACCAGCCTGTACCAGGTCTTCAGGTTTGGATAGTTAATAGAGACTGTGTCATATTGTGTAACAAAAATCCCTGCAGTGTAAATGAACTCACTTGTGATTGGTCGTGTCCTCAGGCCCTGGAGTGGATCCATGACACTGGGGAGTTTTACCTGTCCACACACACATCCACCGGCTCCAGCATTCACCACACACAGGAGCTGCTAAAAGAGCATGAGGACTTCCAGATCACAGCAAAGGTATGTGTGAGCGCATTTATGTTCATCTGTTGACTTATTTCTGTGTAAAAGAAGGTGGAAAAGATAGAGACTGTATGTGTGTGTTTGTCTGCCTGTTGCTTCGCTCGTTGTGTTGTGTTGTGTTGTGTTGTG
This sequence comes from Epinephelus moara, assembly GCF_006386435.1. NCBI lineage: Eukaryota > Metazoa > Chordata > Actinopteri > Perciformes > Serranidae > Epinephelus > Epinephelus moara. Next base: position 17,043,740 of record NC_065511.1, on the reverse strand, counting down.
TGTGTTTGCACTCTCCTGTGAGGCCCATTCCCAGGGCAGTGTATTGTCCCTTTTCCTCATTGCTGTGTCACTGTTATTGTGTTAGAGAACAAGCTATTGTGTCCACCAAGCAACACAGTGATTCCTAACTCTCTCTCTGCCTCTCTCTGTCTCTCTCTCTTATGTACCTTTCCTCCACCGACGCTGGCTCTCTGCGGCCACCTCTCTTTTCTCTCTATCCCCTCCCTAAATGTCTCTCTATTGACAGCAAACCAAAGAGCGGGTAAAGCTGTTGATCCAGCTGGCGGATGGGTTTTGTGACAAGGGCCACGCCCATGCCCTGGAGATAAAGAAATGGGTGTCCTCGGTGGACAAGCGCTACAGGGACTTCTCTCTCCGCATGGACAAATATCGAACCTGCCTGGAAACAGCGCTCGGCATTTCTTCCGACTCCAACAAGGCTGTGAGTGCACACCATTAACAAAAATCACAGAAAAATACAGATATTCTTCCCGATGCGTTATGACAAACTATTTATTTGTTTTATCCTAAAACCTTGAGTTGATGCTTAGTAATGAAAGACCATAGAGAGATACAGCCGTTGACACACTCCAGGTTATTTTAATAAGGATACAACCTTGGCCTCTAGCCTTTCTAGTGTGAGATTAAAACTAAATCATGTTTTATGTGATTAATTTAATCATACAAACAACCTCTGGCTTTGGTTTTTATCATACTTTCAAGGGTATGAGCTTGCAGCAAGTGGTGAGATGTAGATAGATGCTCCTGTCTCTATTTAAACTCCATCTCCCAGCGGTTCATTTTAATGAACTGGTGCTAAGAGAAAGCAAATATGTCACACAGTGGTGTGTTGACGAGTGAATGACCACCATGCCTGTTGTGCGCAACATAATAGCCACTGTCTCCTTTTCAGAGTAAAGAGCTGCAACTGGACATCATCCCAGCCAGTGCTCCAGGGTCAGAGGTCAAGTTGAGGGATGCTGCCCATGAACTCAACGAGGAGAAGAGGAAGTCTGCGCGAAGGAAAGAGTAAGTGCAACAGACATTTCCCTGGCGCACGCTCTCCTGATCACCACCTGATGTTCAAAACTGCTTTGCAAACATATGAAAACATAAATTTTCAGTCCTATTAAGATTGTATAGCTGCGACTAGGCTTTCATTTCAAATTGTTTGGGTTAATAATAACGTGAAGTTAAATTTCAAATTACCCAGAGATCATGGGCACATCATAGTCAACATTGAAATCTTCAAATCAAATTGAGTGTGTTAAGAAATGGAGATGAAATTTATGGTGCATGTGAGAGCAGGCAGAGCAGTAATGTGCCTTATCAACTTTTATCACGAAATGTTTCAGTGTTCCTGATGCTGTATAGAATATCTTTGGTTATTAGTTTTAAGTGGTTTAATTCATACAGGAGGGAGCCCAGTAACAGCCTGTAAATTATAATACACATGTTCACAAGCCATATGTGAGCCATAAGGGAGTTATTCCTACATGCAGCAACAGTGCTGCCACAGTAGTGACACAGAGTGCAGAAACAGTAAAGCAGAGTGAAATCTTTTGTTTTATTTTGTACATACTAGTCCTCACCACAGGTTTTTAATTATTAATATTTTGTCAGCGACAGCACCTGACCATGTTAATCAGTGTGTTCTCTCCTAACATTCATGTGCTTTCAGATTTATAATGGCTGAGCTGATTCAAACAGAGAAAGCCTACGTCAGAGATCTACGGGAGTGTATGGATGTAAGTCTTGTATTTTTACACAGTTGGGTGTTTTCTGATTTGCAGTAAATTGTTGTCAAATTTAGTCATCTTCTTCTTCCCTGCAATTTTTAAAATGTTGTCAAAATCTCAGTTTTTATATTTTGTCCTTCCATTGCATGAACATTGTCCTTAAGAATTGGTTAAATTGTACTTTTCCAATTAGTTATAAATATGTAATGTGTTGATTGGATGCTCTTACATTAGGTGAGTTCGAGCAGAGATTTGTAGGTATTAAATTATTCTGCTCTGGTGTGTGTGCAGACATACTTATGGGAGATGACCAGCGGTGTGGAAGAGATTCCTCCTGGTATTGTCAACAAGGAACACATCATCTTTGGGAACATGCAGGACCTTTACGAGTTTCACCACAAGTCAGTGGAGCGCTGATCTGCGACATTCTGTTTTCTTTACAATTAATGTCTGCTGATTTAGTCTAAAGATTATTCATTTCAGGTGGAAATCTTTTTTTCAGAAGTAGCGAATAAACAAAATTTGTTCTTCAGCTTCCGATTGTTCCTCCTTTAAATCTTTCTGTCTCTTTGCAGTATCTTCCTGAAGGAGTTGGAGAAGTATGAGCAGCTTCCAGAGGATGTCGGCCATTGTTTTGTGACTTGGGTAAGAGATCTAAAAGTTGTGACTTATATATCAGTTTGTATGTGTTCCTCAGCTGTTATTATACCCCACAACAATTACAGTATTGTAGCCATATGTTTTGATTTGTTCTGTTTTCATCAGCATTTTTTCCCCATATGACTAGTTTAACTAACATTACTAACATTAACCAACATATACAGTAAACTAGACCTATAGAGTATTACAGATGTTTTCTGAAGTTGTTGTTTTGCATCCAAAAGTGTTTGTAACTTGTGAGTAAAGGACTGCTGTTATTTCTCCTACTCAGGCTGATAAGTTCCAGATGTATGTGAACTACTGTAAGAACAAGCCCGACTCCACTCAGCTCATCCTGGAACATGCTGGACCCTACTTTGATGTAAGTAACTGCCAATACTGCTTTTTGTATAATTAATTGTGATATTACAGTAAGGATTAGTAAAAAAAAATGTTTACATTTTGTTATACAGCACTCCAGGTTTGTCTGTACAGTACATGAGTAAGAATAATGAAGATTGTTGCTTCTGTAAAATATGTGTCTGTTTCCCCTTTTTGACTTACAGGAAATCCAGCAAAGACATCGCCTGGCCAACTCCATCTCCTCTTACCTGATCAAACCAGTCCAGAGAATCACTAAATACCAGCTCCTTCTCAAGGTACAGCCTCTTTTCAAATAAATGTTAAATGAAAGATATCTAGCCTGGCATTACTTACTTTTTGCAGACATAAAAATTAAACAATGGGAACCTAATCCTTTAACCAAATCATGAATGTGTGCTCTCCTTCTTAATAAAATCTAACTGTGTGTATGTTTCTGTTTGCCTTCTGCTGTTGTAGGAGTTGTTGACATGCTGTGAGGAAGGCAAAGGTGAGATAAAGGATGGCCTTGAAGTCATGCTCAGTGTCCCCAAGAGAGCTAATGATGCCATGCACCTCTCTATGCTGGATGGTAGGTAGACACACACACACAGACTCACACATCCTCACACACACATCTCTGCTATTCATGGGATTGTTACAGTTTTTTGATGCTTACCTGTACAACTGCTCACTGAAGGTCAAATTCGCAAAAGGATTGCATGGCTTTTGTGGGCACTAATTCTGCACAAAGGAGGCAAAAAGAAACTGTTGCTCCTGTGCTATTTACATGTTTTTAAATAAGGAAATATGCATACACAAAATTGGCTGCTGTCTGCAAAGGACCCTCATTTCAAAAAGAGTCCAATTCACAAAGATCAGTTTTAAAAGCCACTAGGGCTGTACCTGACTCAGAATTATGTCAGTCAAATCAGATTTACCCATATTAAACAAGTCGTTGATGTGTTAACAGGTTCAGTTGGACCGTCAGTGTGACAGCAGCATTCATGTAACAGTAAACAACCTAACGCCGCTAACAATGGATTGGAAATGTATAACAACATTTTTGCCGACAGTAGATATCAAACAAAAGCCAGAGACTGTGTATTAAGTGTCTGTGAGCTGTAAATTCACCACTTCCAAGCAGAAGAGCGAAGACAGTGTTATCTTGGAGACGTACAGTGGAAAGTTTCTCCTCCTCTGTGCTGCTGCATCATGTCTGTAGCTCTCTGTACCAAAGAGTAGCGCGAAAGTCAAGAGCGCTCACTCCGCAGCAAAATCGGGGATCCAAAACGTCCCGGAAGTACACTACACAGCACACTGACTAGCACGACTGCTCAACTTGAGGCAATCTCAGTCAACTGAGGGGTCTCTGACTTATGATTCAAATCACTGACTTTTAAGTTTCAGCCCGAATAGCCGCACAGTTTACAGTGAAAATACTAGCATCGTCAGACAGTTGGTGGTAACTGAATCTCAGCTCATGTTTATATACCTTGCCTGAAGCTTTGAGGAATACCTCTCCACCTCGTCAGTCAGGACCTGTAGGACATTGTCCTAAAATTTCAGTTTTCATTTTCTCTCTGCCCCATTCTTCTACATCCTGTGTTCCTGGTGCAAAGGCAACATTTATACTTTGCTACATGGTCTGATACAAAAAGGGCATACTGCACTCAGCTGTAAAACTTAATGGGCATGTTTGCGCTGCATTGTCATCAAGGCAACATCTTTTGTGAATCCGACCTTGAGATGGGTAAGTAATGCCCAATTCATGATGCTTTCATGCTGCAATACATTCTTGGTGAATTTGCCCATGAGTGTATTCTGAGGGTCTGATGTTTCCTATTAATTGAACTTTCACTATGCTTTTGTGAGTGTAATCACGTCACTCACATTCAGCACAAATTACTCAGCTGTGAGTCAGCACTAACTTCATTCAACTTCCGTCCATTTGCAACCCACAAATATGTTTGTGCATACTGTACTGTTTGCACATGCAGACAGCCCTTAATTGGTCTTTTCCTCCTATCCATTCACTCTCAGGGTTTGATGGGAACATTGACTCCCAGGGAGAGTTGATACTTCAGGAGTCCTTCCAGGTATGGGATCCGAAGACTCTGATTCGGAAGGGTCGCGACAGACACCTCTTCCTCTTTGAAATGTCCCTGGTCTTCAGCAAAGAAGTCAAAGACTCTAACGGGCGCAGCAAGTACCTGTACAAGAGCAAGCTGTTTGTAAGTAATGTACTGTTTGATCTGACTTTATTGTTTCTTCTTTTTTCTTCCAATCATGACAGCTGAGAAATGCTGTACTGTGAAACTGGGATACCCTGTGGTTCATCCTAGATGTTCATAATGTTAAAACCACAAACTATCACATGATGATATTATATACCAGTAATTATAGTCGTAAATTTCTGTGTATTGATTGCGGCTTGTGTTGCCCATGTTGTCATATTCTTCCTCGGGTCATATCAGCTTTTGTTGTGACAAATCAAACTGAAGGTTAGACTAAGTATGGCTTAAAAGTGTGAACGGGGTATTACACCCATCTTCAAAATTCACACAATATTCCTATGGTCTAAGGCCCCATGTCCACCAAGGTGGTTTTTCCCAGCTAAAAATGCCAGGTGCTCCTCAGGAAATGTCAAGCTGGGAGCATTTGAGAGCACTTTGGGGGAGTCGCTTTTTTTTTTTTTCAGCTTAATCGTTTTAGTTGCGTCTCGTTGGTATGATACAGAATATCCATGGAAGTAAACATGTCAGCACAAGTTAGAGTGCTTGCTTTGGATGAGGGAACGTTGAAGTATATAGGGAGTGAGGACGGACCCACCGAGGAAACATATATGCATATATTTGGGTCCTCTACCAGAGGGTTCTGCGCAGTATCTTAGCTGTTCCTAGGACTGCACTGTTCTGGACTGAGACCTTAGATGTTGTACCTGGAATCTGCTGGAGCCACTCGCCCAGTTTGGGGTCACAGGGGCTCACAGCCCTGAGTGCTCCAATAACCACTGGCACTACTGTTGCTTTTACTTTCCACATCTTTTCTAGCTCCTCATTCAGCCCTTGGTATTTTTCGAGCTTCTCGTGTTCGTTCTTCCTGATGTTGCTGTTGCTCAGGACTGCTACATCTATCACCACTGCCTTCTTCTGTTGTTTGTCCATCAACACGATATCCAGTTGGTTAGCCATCACCAGTTTGTCAGTCTGAATCCAGAATTGGGACACTGGGACTTCCTGCCCTTACTCTGTGCAGATGTTCCTGTACACTATGCCAGCCACTTGGTTATGGCATTCCATGTACGCTGTTCCTGCCTGCATCTTACACCCTGCTGTTATGTGCTGAACTGTCTCAGGAGCATCTTTGCACAGCCTGCACCTGGGGTCCTGTCTGGTGTGGTAGACCCCTGCTTCTATTGATCTTGTAAGTGCCTGTCCTTGTGCTGCCATGATTAGTGCTTCTGTGCAGCGCTCAGCACAGAATTCTTGCAGAGCACCTTGTCACGCTGCCAGTGTTTGTAACACAGCGTTAATAGGCAGCACTCCCATTGCAAAGCATTAAAAAAATGGGCTGGCCTCAAAAAAAAACACTTTGGTGGACAAAAACATTAGTAAACATGCACAACTTCTTTCCTAAATCCAAAAGCTAGAATGCTAAAACTCAAATTTGTGATATCATATATGGTATAAAGTCTGGAGCTGCTCCATAGACAATATATTGAGAAATGAACTGAGAAATTGAGACAATAGAATAAAGCTCATTTGGGTATAAAAAAGAAAACAAACATTCTATGGCTCCACAAAATCAGGCTCCTGTTCATTGTTTATGGCACAGCTCCAGACTCTATACTACTATGACATCACAAGTTAGACACTTCCTACTCTGGTTTCTGGCTTTGAGAGAGAGTAGCTCAAGTTTACAAATATTGATTGAACGTTCCTAGGCTGTGGAAATGACAGATTGGAATTCTTCATTTAGATGGTGTTCCCCTTTAAGACCTGGTTTGGTTCAGGATTGATCCTTGGTTTTAGCTGAAAGACCTCTATGACACACTTTGTTTTTATTTTGGTTACAAGTTGCAATCACATCTTTTTTTGTGTGTTTCTGTATTGTAAGTTTGCTGACATGTCATTCACCTCCTCAGACGTCAGAGCTTGGAGTGACAGAACACGTGGAGGGAGATCCTTGTAAGTTTGCCCTGTGGGTGGGCAGAACTCCAACCTCAGACAACAAGATCGTCCTCAAGGTATCAAGATGCTGCTTTTGATAGTGTAGATAAAGGGTTGACGTTTGGTCTCTGCATTCATGTTTGCACTAACAATGTAAATTTGAATTTTTAAATATTGTACAACAGTGTCTGATATAAATGAACAAAAAATATTTTTGCCCCATGAGGAGCTTCATTTTCACTTCCAGCTCTGTGTGTCACATGCACCCCCCATATGATTCCCCTTCTGCAGGAGCCGTCAAGTTGTTCACACATAAAGAAGAAGAGTCATTCAATGTCTGCAGTCCACCCCCACTAAATCCTACATAGTCCCCTCTGTTCAGCCAAGAAAGTTCATTCCCTGTAGGGGGCTGGAGTGTTACTTTCTGCTACTCATCAGAAACGGAAACATTAGCATAGCAGTTGATGGGTCATAATTCAAATTCACAAGTAACTTCTCATGCAGTGAGTCAGACGCAATGTTTTATGCAGGATTTGTGTGTAGATGTGTGTTTGAGAGAAAGACAAAAACTTGTGGATCTCTGTGTTGCAATGTGTGAATGTGTTGTACAGCTATCTGTCTTATTACATAACTTCTGATGACCATCCTAATATGTGTCTTATGTAACACGGTGCCACAGCAGCCTTGGTGCTGCTGGTTGCTAAGTGAAGGAAGAAGAGGAGACACTGACGAGTGTAGTCATATACTAAATACAGTGCTGCACTGGCTTTGTGACGTAAATAAACACATGGCCGACAATAAGCATCTATCTGTGGACCCATAAGTGGAGTTTAGGAGACACATCGTCATTTCACATTGTGTCTGAGTATGAAGGTGTGTATCAAGTACAAGATTGCAGGGATCAAAGCACTCATGTGGCATCAGACAGAATTATATAATTGCTTAATTAAACCTGATACTGTGTTGAGGGTCATCATTAATTCATTTAAGCCAAATGAACAGTGCAACAGCTTTTATTTTTCTCCACTCCTCATATCTCTTGTTTATTTAATGTTCTGTCTGTGTCTGTATTTGAAAAGGTGGAAAAAAGTCCTGGTTAAAATGCTGTCAAAGCACTTGTGGGTGCAAGAACCTTAAAATTTACCCTTTTGTCTGACTCAATAATATGTTGTGTCCCAGGCTTCTAGTATTGAGAACAAGCAGGACTGGATCAAACACATTCGGGAGGTCATCCAGGAGCGAACTGTCCACCTGCGTGGAGCTCTGAAGGAGCCCATCCACATCCCTAAAGCCACCACAGCTAAACATAAAGGCAGACGGTAAGCTAACATTGTATTACTGTGAACTTATAGGGATCGCTCACCCTCAAATCAAAAATACACATTTTTCCTCTTACCTGTAGGGCATTTTAGCAATTGAGATTTTTCTAGTGTAAGTTGCCGAGTATTGGAGATATCGGCCATACAGATGTCTAATGGAACTTGATGGCACTCAGCTGGTGGTGCTAAGAGTGCTGTGCTGTGATGCGGTTGGCAGGTGTAGTTTGGTAGAAAGAAAATAGTTCTACATGAAACTGCTCACAACAAGGTCTGTGGATTATCTTGAGTAACTACGTCATGTTTTCTGGAAAGACACACTGCTGATGAGTTTTCCAAATTTATTTTTTTGGTGCTTTGATCACAAAAAGCCGAGTGCCATCTAGTTCCATTATATTGGAGAGAAGGCAGACATGTCTTCGGCTGATATCTTTAAAACTCAGCAATTCACAACAAAACAATAATATAAATAATAGATAAATAGCACTACAGGTAAGGGGAAAAATGTGTTTTTGATTTTGGGGTGAACTGTCCCTTTAAGTTTTTGAATGTTGTTCATGAGTTTAAATAGTAATTATGTCATTATATGTGATACAATTATTAACAGTAATTTTACTGTGTATATGCAACAAATATCTAAAATAAATACAGCAGTAATTTAAAAAAAAAAAAATTAAATCAGTTTTCCAATAATGATAATTAAAACCCTGCAGCTGGACACGACTACAGAGCAATGAACATCTCAGAATCCACTCTGTTGCAGATGATCAACTCAGTAATCAATATTTTCAGTAATAGATCTTATAAAACGTGTAATGGTTATTAGTAATAGTAATAATAGAATGACATTAATGATGATGTTTGCTTGCAGGGACGGAGAGGAGCTGGACAGCCAGGGAGACGCCAGCAGCCAACCTGATACCATCTCCATCGCCTCACGTACATCTCAGAACACACTAGACAGTGATAAGGTAGGACCCCCCACACACACACACACACACACACACACACCTACTACCCTTCCTCTCTTGATACATGTCTCTCATGCACCTTTCGAATTTATTTATTTTATTTTATTTTTTATATTTTTACAAAGTCAGTTTGCTTACTTTTCCTTTCCTGTGTTTCTTTCTTTCTTTACTTTTTTGGAACCTCAATTTTTCTTTCATGGGGAAAGACATGACAGTGTCCGCTTCCTTATAGATGAATCCAAGTAGAGGGTGGATTAAACCATTTTGCACCTTTAAGGGGTGAGAGGGGCCTCAGTGCTTCCGCTTTATATTTTCTAATACAAAATTCAGTCTGTCAACTGATTTATTCAGCCAATTTTAATTAAGTTATGGCACTGGTTACTCAAAAATGAAAAATTACAAACAAAACCACACTTTTCATCCCATGCTTTTCAAGGCCCCATCCTCCCATTGGCGCCGTGGGTAATCAGTCCCACTTTCCCCCCACAATGACGATGCTGTCTCCAGGCATTATTTATCCCCAAAATGTACGAGGCATCACTTCGATGATACAACAAATAGACATTTTTCTGTTTTATTTAATTACTTTTTTTATTTCTTTGTTTTTTTTCCCTTCACATGCTGCACTATTCAGTTCATTCAGTCCATGTTTAGCTTATCTTTCATTGGTCTGTATCGAGCCATCACAAATCAGAAGCTGAAACCTGGTTTGATGCAGGCAACTCTCCTCAAGTTGTTTCCTGTGAAATTGTTTGATTGTGTTAGGATGAAGAAACAGTCCATCTGACAGAGCTTTAAAGCAGTGTGTGCGTGTGTGTGTGTGTGTGTGTGTGTGTGTGTGTGTGTGTGTGTGTGTGTGTGTGTGTGTGTGTGTGCGTGTGTGTGTGTGTGTGTGTGTGTGTGTGCGTGTGTGTGAGAGAGAGAGAGAGAGAGGGAGAATCTTCACTCGCTGTGAACAGGGACAGTCGGCCGTGGTTATATCTGGTAATAGCACCACAGAAGGCTTGTCCTCCTACGCTCAGTATGAGCAACTGTAAAGCTAACTCGCACACACACACCAGCAGACATGGATGAAAAATATTTCCATACTTTTATGTCATAGCGATTATAAATTGTAGCTGTGGACTCTTACTGAGGTCATTATTTTCACACTTGAATTGGACATTCCCCAACTCTGCCTCTGCTGTAATCAGGAATATAAGAAAATCAACTCAGTGTGTTCACTGTCACTGTTAAGTTAATACAAAGCTAAACTCTAAGGTTGCTTCATGCAGCATAAATCCAAATTGAAAGGGTGAGGAGGTGCGCAGTGTGTGTTTGAATGTGTCTCTCCACTTGTGTCTAAACAACAGACTAGTGTCTGAAATTAATTAGCATTCATTAAACATTCAAAACACACAATAACACCTGCACATTTAAATTTCGTGTCTCAATCTCGCTCTTTGAATGCTCCTCTCTGTGGCGACTCTCTGTGAGACATCTCATTCAAGAGGCTGGGACACTGGTGTGTTTGTGTTAGTGTGTGTGTGCGTGTGTGCCCCCTTGTTCCTGTGTGTGTCTCTGCTTTAGTGACTGACTTGTGTGTCAGCAGCTTCAGCCTTCCTCCCACGCTCTCTTCACAGAGGATGCTCGTCTGTATGCCAGACAGGAGAGCAGAGTTTTAGGTCCTCACGGCTATCGATCTCACACTTTGCTTTAAAACATAGAAGTATATTCTGTGTTTTTTCCTCTTATTTTCTGGAGTGTTTTTTGTTGATCAGTGGACATTAGTGAGCTAAACTCTGGCAACACCTGTTTAAAGACAAGGATGGATTAAGCTGTGCTGCGGGGAGGAGACGCACAACAGGGAATCATTTAAGCTTCAATAGTCTGATTGTAAGGACCCACAGAGGAGCGCTGTTGACCATTATAGTGGACAGCAGCAACTTTTCTTCTGGCCTTGGGATGTTATAATGGATCAAGATTGTAATTATCTGGCTCTGTTTTCCCAGGGGAAATATTCTATGAAAAGTTGAATCAATTTTACTATTTTTCAGGCAGCTTGTGTTTACCTAGTGAACAACTTTTCATTGTGATTTAGGACATTTTCAGTGAATTGCTGTAGAAATCAGACTCCTGTAGAGTTTTTTTTAGCTCTTTACGACTTCTTTTACAATGAGGGAGTGGAGAACAATGGAGAGACTGGAGGACAGGATCTCACATCCCGTTTCTCAGCTCCTCAGCTCTCTGGCTTTACCACATTACCAAAGGGTATGTTGCAAATAATGTGCTTTGCAGTATTTGAAAAAAGAAACACTACTGTTACATTTACACAGTGTAAATCTTTGGAACGATTAAATCAGTCTATTTTGTTTATAAAAGACACAACAAACCTGCGACAGTATGTACATTTCAACACTAGAAATAAAGAATGTGCATACATACATACATACATGTTCAGTTTAAGCTGCAGTAAACCTTTGAAAGCGTAAATGTGCTATGTACAGCAGAGAGGACAAGCTAGACATAATCGGACATCTGTTTGTGTTCAATAAAGCCATTGAACTTGAACTATGTCCAAGACAATCAGAATTTGTATGTGCTTTTGTGTTTCATATTTGTAGAATAACAAAATGCGTTCACCCTCTGGTGTTCTGTTATTGTATATTTCCCACCTGTGAGCACAAAGCGCTCGCTGTGAGCACAGAGATCGAAGCTTCAGTAGCAACAAGCAGCTGCATTTTCAGTCTGAAATACCTTTGAGAATAACCAGTGACTAATTCCACCTTGTTCCACCTCTTTATAATGTTGCCTTTCTTTTCATAGACACTTAGATGATCAGAGTCAGATCGTCAGAGTGACGCTTTGTTCAGTTGTGCCAGAAATGAGTCACCAGTCATCGGTGCATGTATATTTTCACTTTACAGTGCCGCTTGAGTACCTGTGCTGTTATCGAAGGATGTTGTGTGGGAATATTTGCTCTTTGTTCTGAGAGCCATTCATCCCATTTAGTGATGTTAGAAGTCATTTTACTGGATGAATGGTGGAGAAAGTATTCAGATCCTCCACTGAAGTAAAACTACTAAGAGAAGAAGTATTAAGTGGAGTGAGAAGAAAATACTAAATGTAAAGTATATATACTTCAGATTTCTACTCAAGTACTTGAGTAAGTGTACTTGGTTGCATTCCACTTCTGCTCAACAGTGCCAAGTACTTATACAATATGATCTTGCAGTTTTAAAATATAAATAACGGCAAATTTAATTTATGTCTATCTTTAAAATTTACAATCTAGAGTGGAGCTCAGAGAGATACAACACTGATTGTCCTGTGTGCGGGTAATCAGCACTGACTGGATGAGATATTAACAGAAGCTTGAAAAAATCAATGTTACCAAGAACACTTTAATTCCTCCTTGGTCATTTTAGCAACAACCTAATCAGTTTATCATTGCACATAACACTACTAGGATAGTGGTTCCCAACTGGTCCAGCCACGGGGCCAGATTTCTCCTTAGTCATTAGTTCAAGGTCCACACAGTTTAATATATTCGGCGTCATACTGGTGTTTGGCCATGCTGTTGGGCTAGTTTGCTGTCTCTGTAAAGTAGCTGGTGGTTAGTCACTCCTTCTACAGCAGAAAACAGCACTTAAGAGTAAAAGCTCTGTGCTGGAAATTTACTGTTCTTAAAGATAAAGTTTGTTTTTTTACAAACTTAACATGTGTGTCACTTGTGGTCCATTCAGAATGGTCCCAAAATTCACTTTTGGACTGCAACCCACCATTTGGGAACCACTGTTCAAGGATACAGTTTTTTAATTCAATTCAATAGATATATATTAATAGATATTTAATATATATGAGACGATATCAGTGAATATCCTCATTGTCTTTTCCTTGGCTGCTTCATGTGATCTGCCTGGCTTTAGGCTGGTAGCACTGTTTGAATCTTTAGGAAGGAGGTACACTTGGACAGAAATGGTGACACAAATGTGCCATGAGAATTTGCATTGATAATATCAAATCATTGATCACTGAATCAACATCAATCCAGACTGATGTACCGTTACACACCTACTACACAGTTTCACACTGTTTTGTGATGCAACTTGTTGGATATAATTTATCCTCACAGATAGCCATGTGGAAACTGCATCCATGCTTTGTGTAAACATGTGAGCAGTAAAACTGAAATGAACAAATATCAACATTTATCGTCATTAACAGTTTTTCCCTTCTGTTTCAGCTGTCCGGTGGCTGTGAGTTGACAGTGGTGATCCATGACTTCGTGGCCAGTAATGGCGGCAGCAGTGGGGAGCTGACGGTGCGGCGAGGCCAGACTGTGGAGGTTCTGGAGCGACTCCATGATAAGCCAGACTGGTGCCTGGTGCGGACCACAGACCGCTCTCCAGCCCAGGAGGGCATCGTACCCTGCTCCATGCTCTGTATCGCTCACTCCAGGTCCTCCATGGAGATGGAGGGGCTCTTCAACCACAAAGGTAGGAGGAGAATGTTTTCACACCCAAACTGGCAGGTAGAGTGGAAGTGATTTTGTAATGCTGAGGAATATCTGGATACATCAAAACATTAGCAAAAGCTTATTAGATGTATTTCACATTTGGAAACAGCAGAGGTGGCATGCAAAATCTTCTTATCTCACCCAACAGCTGCTTGTCACATCCATGCACATATTGAGTCTTTAAACATTAGGGAAGCTAATAAGATGCATTTCCTTGTTTGCAAACACATCATTGTTGACCTGCAGAACCTTCACTTCTCACCAAACAGCTGCTTGGAGAAGCACGTACATGTATTTCTAGGTGTTGCTATGCAACTGTGGAAAGCCCGCTTGAAGCACAGCTCTCTTTTAATTATCTTAAAATAATTTTAACCTTTGAATTCCCAGCACTGTTAACATCCGCACATCTTATTACTGTCAGAAACCTGAATATTGTCTTAAACACGCAGCGGCATGCCTCTCCATTGTGACAAACATGAAATACTAAAGAGCCTCGTGAGGGTTCAACCCTGAAAGACATGATGTCAGAACATCAGAAATATTGTCGAATCATGTTCTGACAGGACAGATCATTAAAAATGTGGGACTTTTTCTGCACACATAGACACATATTTGAAGTTGTCAGACTAGTGAACAATAAAGGAAACAACTTGGAGCACAACATGAATTACATGACAACAAAATTGGGTAAGATTAATTTTACAGTATTACCCAATTTTAAGTATTGATAAAGGGTTATAGGCTGTGAGTTCTAATTATCCAATATGGAATATTTGTATTTTTAATAACAGTAATGCCTTACTGTTCAGACTTGATCATGATGTCTGTGTTTTGTCAACTCCATCCCTCCTTTTATAATCCCATCCTTCAGAAATCAAATATCATTGCAAACTTTCTGAATGTGTATTCGGTTCAAATTCTCTGACAAAGGCCCAGCAGCTGGCTCAGGTGGCTGCCAGGTATGGTTGTACTGGTGATGGTTTCTTTATCCAGTAGGTGTGGATCATGTCCGGCCCTGGCTCTATTCAGTTCTATACTCTTGTACATTGTTGTTGGATCTACATCTGTGATGGTGACTGTTCTATCATTGGGTGAAATGGTTTGTTTTCCACTCTGGTATGAAGCAATGACATCTGCTGTTTTATTGTTTGACATCTCACTGAGCCTGCACTGTCAGGGTTGATTGCAGCAAGGGCCATGTAAGGCATTGGTGTTGATCTCATCACAAATTCCTGATGGATAAATAGATACTGTTCATACTACTGTATATTTGCCTATACCACACATACATACTGTATATTATGTTTTTCATAATCATAATCTGATCAGCGCTAATCAAAGAATAAATACAGCTAACAGAAGGAAGTGAGAGAAAAGGACTGATACTCCGATCCGACCATCATTTGACACTCGGTTTGTTGGAGTTACGAGCTGTTGTCGTGTCTTGACAGACGTTTCTGCTTGTGTCTTTCCTCTAATCTGGAAGAGTGGGTGAGAACTGCACTGCTTGTTTCTATGGTAATATAGCATACAAATATTTTGCTGGCAGCTTCTTTGTAGTCAGTATGAGGAAGGTTTGTATTACAATTATAGGATGCTTGGATTGTACATACAGGAATGCACACCTTTGGAATTAGCTGAATGATTTACTTGTAAAGTGCAGGAAAGGAAGGTAGAATTTCCCAACTACTTATTTTACACTTTGAACTGCAGCTTCACTGTTTCTCATCTCTGTTTTGCTCACTGAGGCTGTTATTTTTATCTGGCTTTCCTCGCTCCTTTGGATGTGCCTAACCAGCCCTCTCTGTTTGTATCTTTGTGTTTGTGTGGCCAGTAGGAGTAATGAAAAGGAGCTTCTCACTGCAGGGGTTGCCGTGGTTTAAAAAAAGGCTGTTGCTGAGGACTAGGAAGACAAGGATGACAAAAAATGTCTTTGCTACTTTGTCAGCCTTTTGTGCATACTGACCAACCATGTAAGGCCACTTTGTCCCAAGTTGTAGAAGGGTGACGGTTCAGGGGATTAGTGTTCTACGGGAAATCTCCCCTTTTCCCGCTGTGTCTCACAAGCAGGAATAATTGACTGCTGGTGGCCGACGTCTGCGTCTGGAATAACAGAATAGAGTTGAATCGAATTCATATACAGTAGGATTAGTTTGCAAAGTGTATAGCTGGCAGCTGGTTGTCTGCTCTGATTATAGGATGTGTGAAATAACAGCAGTTCACATCCATAGCATGTGTTCAGTTTGTGTGTGTCCTGTGCTGTACAGCTTGCTGCTGAAACCTGTGCAAACCCACACATTCCTGTTAAATCAAGTTAAGAGCACTTTCATTTACACACTAACGACATTTTCAGTTCATATACTGGAAGTCCCCAGTACACCTAAGCATTGACTCTCAGCGCCTCTCATAGTGAAATAAATACAAAGGTACACACTTAATGACAGTGTTATTGAAAAAACACTGCAAAGAGCAAAGTGGAGGCCAGTGTATATACAAGTGTGTGCGTGTTCTTAAAGGATAGTGTGTTTAGAGCCCAGAGACACACACACACACACACACACACACACACACACAGTCAAACAGGGAGATCTTTGTTCATCTAGTCTGCATAGCTGCTCCGGACTGCACAGAGTGTTAGATGAAGTGAAGATGCAGGAAAACACAGTTAAGTGTTTAACATATATAGTAGTGGGAAAAAAATACCCAGTTGAGTTTCTAAATTCCAGAAAAACGATTGGAAAATTTGAAACCAGCCTCTGAGAATGAAACAGATTTTTTTCCTCTGAGCATTTTTCTGCTCACTTCCCTTGGATTTCATAACCAAGTCTATATTTGTTCCAAGCATACTGCACAACTTGTATGCATCCTAATGCCTGTAAAAAAAGAAGAAAAAAAATTGCACCCGCCCACACAAACTGAGTGGGCGCATCTACAAAGGGTAATACGGTAGATGTGCTGCATGTTTACAGACATCCCCTTGGAACAGAGAGGCACAGTGGAGGCTTGCCCAATATCCTCACATAAGCCCACTCACGAGAGAGGGAGGGAAGGAGATACAAAGAGAGACAGAGAGAAAACATCCTACTCTCTAATGCTGCATTTGACTTTTTCCTTTTCCTCACACTGGACTTCACGCTTTCTCTCTCTCTGGAATTTCAGCGACGCAGTGACTTCATTAGTTTTGCCTTTAACTCTAAGTCATTTCAAGAACAACTCCAGGTTTTGCATAGGAACTGAAAGCCAGTTGTCGAGTCTGTGGGGATGCTGTGAGGGAATATTTCAAGTCAGGATTCTGGAGGCTTGATATTTGACTGACATGGCCCATGGAATTGAGTCCTTAGTGTCTCTAAACCCATTTTGCTCCATGGATTCAGCACAGGGAGGACACCCGACTGACAACTGCAAATTCTGGCTGCTGGACCTGGGTAGGTGCCTCAGTCATGTGTAGCACATGAGTAACGGCATAATGTGAAGAACACATGTCATTTCCTTGCTTTTCTGCTTATGTCAGCGAAGGTTTTGCTAACAAAACACTTTTCAGAAACACAGAGTTTGATATGGTGATCGTAACATGTCTATAAAATGCCGTATGTGCTTGTTCAGTATGAGAAGATAAAATTGCAAATGCTGCTTTTTTAATACTAAACAGTGGAAAAGGCAAGAAAGTTATGACAGAAAGATGACATAAGTGATAAGTTGTTAAGTTTACCAGCTCTGTAATATTTGTGGTGCTATGTTTAAGATGTTTTTTGACAGTTTGTCCTTGTTTGTCGTAGATTCTATGTCAGCATTATCAAATGTGTTAAATGCAGAGGGCATTTACTGATCAAGTGTGGATTATATTGCGGCATTATGGCAGTGAAAGTGATTTGGTGAATGCACTGTTATGTGATGAGATATTAAATCTACTGAAATCAAATTTACAAGATTATATCTGTGCCTATGTGTATGGCAGGTCAGGTGGGTGCTGCACAGATGGGCAGAGGGTGTTAGTGTAAAACCCAGGGAGAAAAGATAATAATGAGGTCAAATAGAAAGAACAGAACAGGAAAATATAGATGTTAATGCTTATACAGTATAATAAAGCCTTTAGAAAGCACAAAATATCACACCGGTTTTGCTAGAATATGTAGCGGGTGGTCTCTGAACTCTCCCATATCTCCCACCCCCACCCCACGCCCTCTCTAACTATGGCTGTTGGTGGCAAGCCCTCTGCAGCATTGTCCACATTTTTACAGATCAGCTCGCCAAACCCCCTGGAGCTTTCCCACACGCTGCACCTCCACCCCTAAAACCTCATCTCCAACCACACCGACTGATATTTGTGTGTGTCTGTGTGTTTGTATCTCTTCTCCTGGGGAAGGTAAGACCCCACGGAAGATGCTCCCCTGGTGACACCTCTGGAATCCGAGGCATGCTTCTGTGGAGCTGCAAAGACTTTTGGGATCAGTTGTAGAGCGGCCCCTCCCCTCCCTCCTATTCTGAGACACAGGCACACACACCGAGTTGTAAATCTAGCATGTTCTTCGCAGTAGCGTGAATGAGCCGTGACTGAATTATGAGAGTGTGTCGGAAGCTTGCAGGGAAATTAACATCTGACGCAGTGGAGAGCATCTGGTGGACTCTTGGTGGGTCTCTTCTCAGGAATATCAGCCCACAGAGTTAAACTGGGAGGATGGTATTAATAGGAGGTCGAATACAAATCTGATTTGCCTTTTCATGTTTAGTACTAATGCTGACTTCTGTATGTTTGAGCAGATGGTGGAGGCAGTTGGTAGATATACTAATGCATGCATGCATTTGCCGTATATGTTGCATGCATGTGCATTTACTATATGTGCACATGTACATAATGATACATGATATCTTCAAGTGTACGACTCAAATGATCTTCACAGTCGTCTCAGGAGTATCATGCTGTAATGAGCCAACTGATGAATTAACCAGGAGGTGAACAAGATGCCTCAGATCCAGAATTGCTCCAGAGACAGAGAAGCCAGTTGACTAATTGAGTCAGTCTAATTATTTTAACAAAATTTCAACAAAAATATTACTACATTTTTTAACATTTTGTCTTCAGTAAAGATGAGACATTTATGGTTAAAGCCATCGTAGATGTCTACAGGAGATACTGACATAATTATCTGAATGGGGTTTTTCTAAATTAAGTCTCTTGCAGCTTTGGGGAAAAGACCAGCAATTCAATTTTTTTGGAGTGTTAGCCTATTGCCAGTACGTAATTGTATATGTATTTATTGCTTTTACGTATGTGATTTCTGTGAGCATAATTACAAGCTTACCAGATGGTAGTGATGGGCCCAGATGTCATTTTTGTTCTGGGTCCAGGAATGAAAATTCCAAATATATAAATATAGAAACAGAAGTTTGTGTATCCAGGTAGGACAGCATCAAGTCCATCTGAATAATCCACTCAAGAACTGAAGAAGCATCTTGGATGAGTAGCGAACATCTCTAAGTCTGCTATTTCAGTCCATTGGATTATTATTTTTTTCTTGACATACTTTTTGTAGCGGCAGGATTGAAGAGTTTTTAAGAATCTTGTCTCAGTATACGCAGTTTTACTTTAATTTAATGGTCAGAACGCATGGTTTGTAACTCCACTGAGGAGGACAAACTTTAAGCTCAAGTCACCCCTGTTGACAAACTATGTGTCTCCAATTTTGTTTCCCATGAGTACGAGCCTGACCAGCTGTTCCTGAGGTGACACTCTGCAGGTCAAAGAGCAAAGGTCATTCCCTCTGTGTGTGTGTGTTTGTGTCCCGAGGGTTATTTTATACTAAGTAGGAATGTGTCAAGGCCACTGACCTGATGTTTCACCCATTCACGCCCCTGTTAACATGACCTCTCCAGTCTAATCAGAGCACAGAGATAGCAGCAGATGCTTATCTAAGTGTCAAAGTGAGAACATTTTAGTCATGACACATAAAGGACAGAAAGTGGACTACTTTGCTTTTTCATGCTTTTAAGCCTGAAGCAACACATTATTCATGGTTCAAGTTTTACTCAAGCTATATTTCATGTTCATGTCCACTCATTCACATTCCCGAATAAATAGTAGTGAGTGAAGAATAGTGAGTATCAAATCCCTGACCATAAGATGTTCTCTTACAACTCAAACCACAAATGCGGTGATCTCAGGTTTACATTTTGTGAGTATTTCAATGGCATTCAAAGAGATAAAAGTAATTGTGTCTCCCCAGAAACCAAATTTGTGTAAATTGACAGTGTGGCATATTTGTCTGCTTAACTTGTCCCCCAGTGTTTGATGTAGAAGCTAAGATGTACTTGCTAACAGCATGGTTACATGTTAGGTTGTGACCCCAGTGTCTCTCCAGGAAGCATGGTCTGTTTGCTCTATATGAGAAGTCCTGACTCCTGTGTCTGGCCCTCCGGTTCACTCCCTTTAAAAGCACGCATCACCAAGGTGTTAAATCATGAATTATGTCTGCAAGTAGGTGTGTGCTGTGGGTCGTCAGTGTTGTCTGCCAGTTATAATAAAAATAGCAGAAAGGAGCCTGGTTGACATTAGAAATTAACAGTTGTGTGATGCTCAAGTGTCCACCCACAGTTATTTACCCAAAGTATTCAGGACTTTATAGCCCCTAATTATTTAAAGGCCTTAACAGCGCCAAGCAGCAACCTCCAGGGCTGAAAAAAGAAGCCAACGCCAAGTGCCAAAAACTGCACTTCCTCAAATGGTAACTTGAGGCTGGCTCCAAAAGTGAATCACTACCCATAGACCACTATGTTTAATTACCTGTTAAAAGTAGTGGTGACTTCTGGCTCCAAAAATTCAAGATGAATGCAGCAGTCACAATGCCAAACTTGAGGCTTCAAAGCATGAGTCAACAAACCAGTGGGTGATGTCATGGTGGCTACATCCATTACTTTTATATGGTCTATTGTCAGCACCTGTACGTCTTTCTTTTAGTATGAATAATGGATCAGTTATCTACTGATGTAACAATATAAAGAACTCATAAAGAGACGTTTTAATAGTCCTTGGAATGCAACAATAGTAAATGCTAAGGTATTCTGTAGCATCAGAGTTACAGCCTGAAATAGTCTCCATGATTGTACCCATGACTAAAACATTCCAGGGCAGTAACGTAACAAACAGTTGTGACTCTGGTTTTCATTTGGTACTGCAGAGGAGATGATGGAGGTGGGCAAATCACACAGCTTCCATGAATTCTATACTTAACAGTGAGGTTGCATGTAAAGATTTGTGCCAACAAAAGGGATTTTCATCAGATTGCCCTCAAGCAAGACGGACAACCCCTGCACCCCTCCTGTCGTCTTTTAATACGCCCTTTGGGTCGAATTTATGGATCTACAGAGCAGTTAAAGCTTTCCCTCCCCTGGGAGATGGCACAGGATCCATTTGACTTTCTGTCTGGTGGGAAATAAATTGGAGGATGAAAACAGGATGAAAAGATGTGTTCTCACCTGTTCTGCCTTGACTCATTCACGTTATTGTTCGCCTGACTCATGGCCAAGAAAATCTAGCACGAGGCGACTTAAGTGTTGCAGAATCACTGAAAGATCAGGACTATTATTGCGCAGGTTATACTGAAGACGTCTGCACGTGACCTGGACATTGTCAGAGTGAGATGGTGAGGAGTCTCAGATAAGATGGCTTCAGAGTCTTAATGGTATTGGAGATGCTTGTTATTCTGGAAACTGTGCTTTCTTCTTCCCTTGCATGCGATGTTAGAACACATGCTTCGTATCAGCGCAGCGCAGTAAAAATAAGTCTCCCAGAGGCTGAATGACTGACACACACGCTCACATGCAGATGCGTTCATTCAGGCTGTGTTAAAGTGTCCAATGAGGGAAGGCAAAATTTCCACACCTGCCATTCATAAGAGCCATTCAGCTTGGTCACGTGGTTTAATTCTTAGCAGCTGCATCTTTTTAACCACTTTAATAGCTCAATAATGGAGAGGCTGAAGCCTGAGTCTCTCGAACCTTTTACTCTTAAGTCAACCTGCTGCACAGCGTCCTAAAATATAGATACTTAAGTCTTGTACTCAGACTGAAATAAATACATTCTCAGAAACATAAAAAATCTCATTGTATTATGCTCTACATTTAGCTTTGAAGCTCAACAACTCACAATTGCATGTGATGTAATAGGCAGAAAGTATCACCCTTGAGTCAACTTCAGCCCCCATAGAAATGCACTTGGTTTTGCAGTCATGCCCTCACTGGGTGTCATGTGCTAACCTGCACATGGAGAACATCATCATTTGAGATTTCGTGCACCAATAAAAGAATTTCCTGATTTGGTTTAGTTACAGTTCAGATCAGCTTTGCATTTAAAGTGTTAGAACACATCAGTTTAGGAGTGTATTCAGAGGCTTTGATGAGAACTCTTTGTCCCAGTCCTAGTTGTTGATAGATACAAAGAGGTACTTTCCTCATCCTTGGGGGATTGCCGAAGTTTTTTGTGATAACTAGGGGGTTAGTCTTCTTTACTTCACTCGCTTGTATTGGCAACAGAGTAAGGGATACTCTTAAATCATGCTGTTCCCTTTTGTTGATCTGTGACGTCTTACTGGAGGTCTTGTCCGAGGAGTGCTGCGTGGGGTCAGAGTTGGGGTCCTGTTGCACAATGTGACACAAAGAAAACCAACCTCAACATAGTCACCCCAAGACTCCTTGGTCACATAGCTTGTCAAGCCATTCAAGAGGTTCTGTTTGCAGCAGCATAAAAACTAATGAGGGAATGTCATTGTAATGGAGGAGGAAGGACGTTAGGCTCAAGTTAGGAAGGACAACCAGCGTGAATGAGGAGGTAGGCGAGACAGACAGGTGGATGTGTCTTTGAGGTATTCAGACAAAGCCTCAAGCATCCCTTTATCCTGTATTATTTTTTGATCGCTCCATCACTAGTCGAAGAAGAGCTTCCCTCCTACAGATTCCCTAAGGCACCGCCATAACTGTGAGGAGGAGGAGGCCAGTCTGCCTACTGCACATAACACATACAAACCTTGCACAAACAAACAAAAGCACACACATATGCAAACTCCGATATGCATATATGGTGACTAAAGTGTTGTTTATGGTTTGTTGCACAATTTGTCGCATAAATTAAGTACAGATTGAGTATCTAGTTTAATATAGAAACAGAGCTTTGATGCAGAAAGAAGACAACTCGAATATGACAGTTGCTGACAAATAAATATGCCCAAATTGTATATTGAGGTATATATGAATAATTGAAGAAGTTATAGATGGAAAATATGGCATACTGCACACTTCTCAGATGCACAAACTTCAAAATATGGAACTATTTCTAATGTGTTCACAAGCATTTGTGATGTTAACATAATTTTACAGCACCAGACAACATTAATCAAATGGGTTACTCTAGTGTTAGTCCCTGAATTAAAAGACCTGTCAATCAATGTAAAATTGATAGCAAATTCCAATCATGATTTTTGTTGTTTTCTTATTTTGGTGAGAAAACCTTTTTTGCATAACAGATTATGCCTCTGTACTTGTGATAATATTATCATCAACCTTCCCTTTCCTTTCTCCCTTTCCCCCTTTAGACACTTTGTCTGTATCCAGTAACGACGCCCTACAGCCAGGCTCCAGCCAAACCCTGGGTCCTCACAGCTCACCAGGCCCCAAACGTCCTGGGAACACCTTAAGGAAGTGGCTGACCAGCCCCGTACGGCGGCTGAGCTCCGGCAAAGCTGATGGCCACGTGAAGAAGCTCGCCCACAAGCACAAGAAGAACCGCGACGGCACAAGGAAGAACATGGATGCAATGGCCGGCTCACAGAAGGACTCCGACGACAGCGCCGCAACACCACAGGATGAGACACTGGAGGAAGTAAGGACAGATAAAGCAGTGGATAGCCGTCAAAGACACAGTTTTGATTCTGACCTACAATCATTGTCCTCCTTCTCTCTGTCTAGCGTATGCGTAATGAGGGTCTGAGCAGTGGTACCCTGTCCAAGTCTTCCTCATCAGGCATGCAGAGCTGCGGCGAGGAGGAAGGAGAGGAAGGGGCCGACGCTGTCCCTCTACCTCCCCCTATGGCCATCCAGCAACACAGCCTGCTGCAGCCCGACTCCCAAGACGACAAGGTTGGTCACACAGGGCGATCTAAATACATGTATGTATATATAACTGTACATGGTCACAGACTGTGGTATGCGTAAAACACAATGCACAATACCACCTAAGACTCATAAGGGTTGTGGTTTGCATTTAAGTGTAACCAGACACACAAAATAGATTTATGTGTTTTTGTACTGTATCTAAAATGGGCCACACATGCTTTTGCTCCATCCACAATGTGATGGCACTGAAATACAGATTCTATGTAAATTAACAGTGGGGAGGTTGCACATGTAATTATAAGATAACATAAACAAGTGCAGGCACACACAACATATATTACTCATCACAGAAATATGTCCGTTAAGCATACGGAACCTTTACACTTCGATCTTAAGAAGAAATATACACTGGAAACCACTTATGATGTGATGCGATACGATACGATATGATACAATCAGATGCGATACGATACGACATAATATGATATACTTTATGGTGCCTTTATGGTGGGAAATTTGTCTTGGACTCAGGAGCTACATTATTGCTGCCTTACAGTAATAGTCCAGAAGAAATGAAAAGCATACACCATATGAAAAAATAAAATAAAATACGACACTTATATGGGGCAGAATCATCCCTATACAAATTATCTTTAAATAACTAGCTTATAGTAATGAAGAAGTCTCCTTTCGGTGTTCATTGTGAGTCTTCTCATACGTGACAACATATGGAACAACAATTTAAAATTACAGTAATTCTTATTTTTTACTTTACAGAAATAAAGAAAAAGAGAAAAATCAGTACTAATAAATAAATGCTTATAGTGATCGATTTGATCACTAAAAGCTGTTCACTCTTTATTAAGCTCTTTTTAAATCGCTAATTTCTTGTATATTTTATCCACATCTTACTTCAAGAAGCCAGATTTTTGATTTGGTTCCATATAGAGGTGCATAAATATCATTTTACATCCACGCAAAGCAACAATAACACAGCTAAACTTTTACTTTGACGCTAATAACTTTTCTTTTTTTTCCTCTTATTTTTTTGATGGTTGCATGTTCCTTCCTTCAGCATTACGTTGATTTCTGTTCTGCTTCTCTTCTTTCCCAGTTTCCCTATCTCTCCATGTAAACGTCATCATCTCCACTTCTTTATTGAACTTTTTTTTCTCGCCTTTTTGTTTTTTTTAATTCCGCCAACTAAATGTCATTCCCATGGAGTGTAAGTGTTTTACTGTTGCTGAAGTGAATACTCCATTCACGTGTTGCTGCAGTGGTGAGGTGTTTGTGGGACTAAATGGTGAATTCCCATTAAGTCTGGTTTTAAACAGGGGATCCTTATAAAACTTTGCCTGCCACTATGCCTCAGACTGGGCTCTGTTGCAAAGGCAAACTTTCTCTCCAATGGAGTATTTAGCAACACAGTTTGCTGTATATAAGTTGTTTGACCAATCATGGTGCTCGTGCTTGAGGAGCAGTCCAACCCCAGAGCTTGCCCTTGACCTAAACCTCCCTCATAACCGTTAACCCTGCCTCCCTGAGACCAGCCTGTGATTGGCTCCAACTTGGCCCCCAATTAACCCTTTTATTAGGGAGATCACACCCACCAAGTCCTTATTTGGACATGTGGAATATCGGGGTCCAAACTCAACAATGGTGAGCCTGATCACATACACAGTAGCAGCCATTGAGAATGTATGACTCCTGTACGCATGCAGCTCTGCCATGTTTTACATTTTGTTATGTTTTACGCCGTAACCGATAACTTTCTTTTTGTCTTCCATCTTCTCTCTCTTTTTCAGTCTGCGTCTCGTCTGTCCGCTCGTCCCAACAGTTCAGAGACACCCAGTGCTGCTGAACTGGTTAGTGCCATCGAAGAGCTGGTGAAGAGCAAGATGGTGAGATAAAAATCATAAACAAAGCTCGCAAGTACATGCAAATGTGGCACATTTGTACACAGAACAGTTCTGATTAATTAATATACAAACACACACACACACACACACACACACACACACACACACACTTTTTCTCTGGTGTTGTTGACAGAGAATGGCATCATGGCCTACTAGTCATCTGTCAGGACTGTGACTCACTATGCCAGCTGTCCACTGTTCCAACACATGGGCATTGCACTCTGGCCAATATCCCCAACACACACACCTACTGGCTTCCATACAGTATGGACACACACCAAAGTAAAGATAATACCATTAAATGAAACATGCTGTCCAAAAGATCACATACTGGAAGTACTCTGTCAGCCTCTGGTTTTTCAGCTCAGTGACAGTTCTCTCTTCATTCCTCTGTCCTTCTCTTTCCTCAGTCGCTTGAGGATCGTCCCAGCTCTCTGTCAGTAGAGCAGGGCGACAGCAGCTCTCCCTCCCTCAACCCCTCCGACAACTCCCTCCTCTCCTCCTCTTCACCCATCGACGAGGTGGATGAGCGCAAGTCTGGCTTCCTCAAGAGGAGACAGTGAGTTATGAGCCTGTGCCGTGTTAGAGTTTTGATAAACAAAAGCTACTTGAGTTCAATCCCTTAATCACGTCCGTCTTCATTTGTGTGCTTATATGGAACATTTCTGATGTTCATCCCTAGCTGAGTGCATTACATTTGTATTACATGCTGACAATTTCTGTTTTGTGTCTCTCAGTTACGTGCTTCTGGAGCTGGTGGAGACTGAGAGAGACTATGTCAGAGATCTGGGATCAGTGGTGGAGGTAAAAACAGATGTCAAAGGATCTTAGCTTAAGCTTCCAGAGATTGTTTTTTGGTCGGTGTTTGCTGTATGTTTTACAAATGAGTCGACTTTCCTCCCCTCAGGGCTACATGAGCAGGATGAAAGAGGAAGGTGTTCCAGATGACATGAGAGGAAAAGACAAAATCGTCTTTGGAAACATCCATCAGATCTATGACTGGCACAAAGAGTAATACTGGCAGTCTTCTCTTGTTAACATACCCCACAAAGTCTACTACAAATGTTTTTAAAGTTGTAATACCTGCCCCAGCTTGAAGAAAGCATAAAATAAAAATTAACGCAGTGCAGTGTTTCTGGCAGGTTAAATAATGTGTTTCTCTTTTGATTTGTCTGCAGTTTTTTCCTGGGAGAGCTTGAGAAATGTTTGGAGGATCCTGACAGGCTGGCTCCTTTATTTGTCAAACAGGTGACACACCTATTCTCATTTGTTTTGCATTAGATCACTGAGTACATTTTACTGAATTTAAAAATGAGAGTGAATAAATAATATTTTCCAAGCTTTTGTTTTAAAAGCTTTGTTTGTTTTCTTTTTTTGTTCCAATTGCAGGAGCGGAGGCTTCACATGTACATTGTGTACTGCCAGAACAAACCTAAATCTGAGCACATTGTGTCAGAATACATTGACACTTACTTTGAGGTAAGATTGTTTCTACACCTACGCAAACCTACAGAATGTCCTTTATGTTGTATTGTCCAGGTGATTGGTATTTCAATGTAGAGACACTAATATTTCTATCTTTCATCAGGACCTCAAGCAGCGATTGGGCCACAGATTGCAGATCACTGACCTGCTAATCAAACCTGTTCAGCGTATAATGAAGTACCAGTTACTACTGAAGGTAAATCCACCACAGTGTTCTTACTTTGCAGGCTGCATTCAGTTAAAATAAAAGTACTCTAAAAATTGAACACACAGAATTAGTCAACACACTTTTCCTCTCTACTTTTTCACAGGATCTTCACAAAATTGCTAAGAAGGCTGGAGCAGATACAACAGAGCTGGAGGTAATGTGATGCCCGGGTTGCAGCTCAAACTTTCTTAAAATGATGATATGCATACAATAATGTCTTTATTCACAACTACCAGAGCCACACGTGACAAGACTCAGATTTAAATCTGCAATTCTTTTTTTCTTGACTCTCATGCAATTTTCTTAAAGTTTGTATTACTCGTGTTCTACTTTAGAAAGCTGTCGAGGTGATGTGTGTGGTGCCTAAGCGCTGCAATGACATGATGAATGTTGGCCGCCTTCAAGGCTTTGATGTAAGACTTCTCTTTATTCTTAAGTTTATGTCTGTTTGTGTGTGTGCTTGGACAACTATACTGGATTAAATAAGCTATCAGTGTAAACAGCATATCCACTGCAGATATCAAATTCTAAATTCAGTAAACTGCCACTAGATGTCAGTGTTGTCTCATTTTGCGTGAAAAGTACTGCAGGTGGTATGTGTCGTATAAGTCATTGCTTTTGTCTCTTTTTCTCTCTTGCCTGTTCTGTATTTAAGTGATCAAAATATGGGTAGAAAAGGGAAAAGCATGGTATCCTCCACTTTCCCAGTCTCCTGATTTTCTTTCTCTTCTCTCCCTCTTTCTCCAGGGTAAAATTGTGGCACAGGGCAGATTGCTCCTCCAAGATACCTTCATGGTGTCAGACCAGGATGGAGGACTTCTGTCCAGGATGAAAGAGAGGAGACTCTTCCTGTTTGAGCAGATTGTCATCTTCAGCGAGCCCATCGACAAAAAGAAGGGCTTTTCAACTCCTGGCTACCTCTTCAAGAACAGCATCAAGGTTAGTGCAGCTCAATAAAATCAATTAAATTTACTGTTAGAGCAAATTAGAAGCCTTCAACAATTAATAGAATTACATGGTCTAACATCTCCCCTTGCCATTTTAACTTTTTCAACTCTTCCTTCTTCTCTCCTCCTCCTCCTTTCCTGTTTCATCACATCAGGTGAGCTGGTTGGGTTTAGAAGAAAATGCAGAGGACCCCTGCAAGTTCACACTCACCTCCAGATCATCTAGTGGCAACCTGGAGAGGTACACCCTCCATTCAATGAGCCCTGGAGTCAGTCAAGTCTGGATCCACCAGGTCAGCCAGATACTAGAGAACCAGCGAAATTTCCTCAATGGTAAGAGAATGATGTTTGTACTAGAACTTCTCACTCTCGTATTACTGACTAATCTCTTGTGTTTTCCGAGGGTGTTTGATTTTTCATTATGAGTTTTTACTCAAATGTACTTGTGTGACATGAATAAAATCTTGCCCCTCATCTTCTCCCACAGCTCTGACATCCCCCATAGAGTACCAGAGGAACCACGTGGGTGGTGGCGGGCCGAGCGGTCCACCCAGCAGTAGCAGCAGCAGTACTGGAGGCCTGCCAGGAGGCAGCAGCTCCAACAGTACCTCCAACATGGGAGGGGGAGGTGGCGGCGGCGGCTCTGGAGGATCAGGGAGCAGCTCCTCTTCTCTGTGCGGCCCTCGCTCCCGACCCTCCCGCATCCCCCAGCCATCCTCACGCCTCCCCCAGCCTGTCCACCACCACCATCCCCCGGGCCCTGAGGGGCCCGACAGATCAGCAGGTATGTGGTCACCCTGCCACCCTCAGTCCCTCCCCTCTAACCCCTACTCAGACACCACCACCAATGGAGAGGTGTTAGCCTCAGAGGTCCCTAAGATGAGGATGCTGGATAGTCCTCATGGCAGTAACAGTAATAACAGTAACAGGCCGTCAGACAGCATGGAGGCCAGTGTCAGACCAGGTCTGGGGGGTGTTGAAGAAACACAGAAACATCAAACAGCTGGTATACCACAGATGGCTGTGGCTCCTCTGAATTTGCCTCTAAAAACCCCTCGAGTCGGGACAGTTTCTCCTCTGATTTCACCTCAGTCCCCTGGAGGTGGAGGAAAGGAAGCATTTGTCCCCTCCAGCCCAGCCCACAAAGGCAACTCTTTCTGGGCAATGGTCCCTGCTATGCCCCCCTCTCCCGCCAGCCGGCCTGGTTCCTTCTCCTACCCCAGTGACAGTGGTGGTGGAGGGGACACTTTGGGCAGAGGAAGCCATGGGACACCCTCTCATCACCGCCATTCCACCCACAGTAAGGACATAGACCGCATGAGCACCTGCTCCTCCACCAGCGAGCAGTCCATACAGTCCACCCAGAGTAACGGGGTAAGATGCCAAGTCGAGGCCCAGGCTTTAGTGAGGCCTAGAGATACTCACCAGTCACTAACCCAGCCTTCACTGACTGGCTGTCTGTCAGTCACCCTACTGCTGGCTCTGAGAATGGCTTGTATATGCAACGACTACCACACTGGAGATTAACGGCTATCTGAGTGCACTAACTTCACAGACAGTGTGTGTGAGAGAGACTTTTCTGACTCTCCCAGAATGTACTAACAGTGTGGATCTGACTCATAGAGCAGCTGTTGTATTTGCTTTCTTAGAATCTCTGAGCTTCAGTATGTGTTTGCTTCTCTACTGCAGCTAATACACACTAACAGTTACCAAATGATATGAAAAATCACCATTTCTCTTTGGTCTTTTGCATTCATTCTCCCAGGGGAATATTCACGTGCAAAAATCAGTGATTTGTGGTCAAAGCTTTGTCATGATGAGAAGCTCTTTAACATATCACCTCCTGCCTCCTTTCTTCCTGTCATGGTTTGCCTTGAGACAAAACAAGCTGTTGTGTGCTTCACTTCAACCTGCTCTGTCTTTCTTAAAGCTTAAGAATGTCTTCCATATTTCTTCGTGGAACTTCGCTCTGTCCTTGAACCCACAAAGTTCTGTATAACTTCTGTTTCACACCTTCTAAGATCAATAACTTCTGTCTTTTGAAATAACTTCTCAGTCATGGTGATGTAAACAGTTGCTTTAACCATATCTAGGCAAGACAAAAGGCATTTTGCAAAGATTTTGCATGCATCAAGCAGTCAAACATAATAGCAAAGTCATTTGTGTGTTACTGTCAATCAAATCCTGTATTTGATTGGTGTGAAGCTACTGATACACATCTGTACTCCCCTTTTTCAGGAATGTGTGTGCATGTGTGTATTTTAGTGAGTGGGTGTGTGAGTGGGTGTTTGATTTGCATGCATATGCAGTCTTACATTGTGCTTTGTTAAAGTCTAAAGTTTTCTGATTTTTTTCTCCGACAGAGTGAAAGCAGTAGCAGCAGCAGTGTGTCCACCATGTTGGTGACCCAGGACTATGTGGCAGTGAAGGAGGATGAGATCAGTGTGGTGCAGGGCGAGGTGGTCCAAATGCTAGCCAGCAACCAGCAGAACATGTTCCTGGTGTACCGGGCGTCCAATGAACACTGCCCTGCCGCTGAGGGCTGGATCCCTGGCTATGTATTAGGACACACCTCGACCTCCATCACACCTGAACTCCCAGAAGGAACCATCAAGTAAGGATACAAGACATTTCTCACGTTCTTGAGACAAAAGTAGTCAAGTGCAAATGTAAGAATTCATCATGATTTCTTCCTTCTGGTCTTGTTTGCTTTAGAAAATCATTATCATGGCACACAGCACTTCGTATCCGCCGAAAGTCTGAGAAAAGAGACAAGGAGGGCAGGAAGCTGGAGAACGGCTACCGCAAGTCTCAGGATGGCCTGGCCAACAAAGTCTCTGTCAAGGTAGAGATCATTTTTACAAGCCCAATAAATTTACTCTTTACATATTAGTTTGTGCAAGAAATCTAATTTTGTCATCACATTTTTCATTACAGCTTCTAAATCCCAACTTCATCCATGATGGTATGTACATTGTAGCTTCTGACCAAGGAGTGGATGAGTGTGTGTGAAAATGATAAAGGAAACCTTAAGAAATAACGAACCAATAAACCTTACAAATCTATATGTCTATATATGAAATATGTGCAGTACCACTTTCTCTTATCATCTCTGACCTCTGTTCTTTCTCTCCAGCTCCTCCAGAGTTCCTCATCCCCGTTAGCGATGTAGCATGTGAGGGTGGCGACAGCGTCACTCTGAGGTGTAAAGTGTGTGGTCGACCCCGGGCCACCGTCACTTGGCGGGGACCTGACAACAACACTCTGAGCAACAACGGACACTACAGCATCACTTACAGGTGACAGCATATATCATGACTTGATTTGAACTGATTTAATTCAAGTATCAGGTTCGTGTGATATGAAGCAAAGTATCATCAAATGGAGAAAATCTCTTGCTAGCATGGTGCATCTCATCTGATGGCTGATCTGTCACCCTACAGTGAGACAGGAGAGGCAGCTCTTCGTATCCTGGGAGTGTCTGTAGAAGACAGTGGTGTGTACACCTGTGTTGCCACAAATGTAGCAGGCTCTGTCACCTCCTCCGCCAGCCTCAGAGTCTCAGGTGAGAATCCTTTCATGTTAGAAACCCTTTAAACTATTCATATGCCAGTAAAGTTTGTTCTGCAAAGCTTAATTGTTGGGCACACTGTGGTACAAACACCACCTTAATAGTTAACCATTTAAATTGTACACAATAATTGAACTTTAAGAAAATGTCCCATTTAAATAGTCATGCTTGGTGTGTTACTGTTTAATATTCTTTATCTAATCTGAATACAATATGTGTTCTCAGGTACCCCTGATGATGGCAGTGAAGTCCTCTGGAAAAGCAGCTTTGAGTCCCACTACACAGAGATCACTGAGCTAGGAAGGTAATACACCAATAAAACCACCTTTCGTGTTAACTCCTCATGTGTGACTGTCAAGTGCTGACTGCATTTAAACTGACACATTCTCAGTATTACTAAACAGTCTAACATACACTGAACCAACAAATTTAAGTGCCAGGAAGATGGTTGTCACAATTTGAAACAAGTAGAGCATTTGAAAGTGTACTTGAAATCTAGAGTGAAGTAACAAAAGTAACATATACTCAGCAGGCATTCATTCTACCAACTCTCATGTTTGCTCTCTAGGGGCCGGTTCTCAGTGACTAAGCGGTGTGACCAGAGAGGGAGCAAACGGACCATTGCGGCAAAACATGTCAACAAGAAGCTGCTGCGTCGAGAGCAGGTGCTGCAGGAGGTCAGACTCCTGCAGGCTCTGGATCATCCCAACCTGGTCAGGCTGCTGGACACGTATGAGACAGCCAACAGCTATGTACTTGTTCAAGAGATGTAAGTACAGTTGTGTTTCCCTGGAGCTGTTTTGGCTCCCCGTTGTTGGAAAAATTTGAATTGTTTATCCCTGTGAATTTCAAGTTGCTAAATGTATTATGTGTTTGTGTTTTCAGGGCAGACCAGGGACGTTTCTTGGACTATATTGTGAGCTGGGGCAACCTGACAGAGGAGAAGGTGGCTCTCTACCTCAGAGATATTCTTGAAGCTCTCCACTACCTGCACAGCTGGAGGATAGCACACCTTGATCTCAAAGTAAAGAAATACAGATACATGAGTGTAGAGCTAAATAATTAGTTGCTTAATAGATTAATCACTCAACTGAAAATTAATTGGCAACTATTTTGATAGTCGTTTATCTCATCAGTTCATGTAAGTAGATCTCTCTTCTTTTTTTTTCTTTTTACAAAGAAGCCAGAAATCTCTGTTTCCATCTATTTTCTGATTTACTTAATCTAATGTGGAAGCAAAATGACTATCATTGCTTTTTTGGGACTGTTACTCAACAAGACAACAAGAGAATTTGAAATAGGTCATTGTAAACAAACCTCTTTGATGCATGAATTGTATGATAAGAGTCAGCAAACCATTTTGGGGATTTGGTGGCGTATAGCGGTGAGGGTTGCAGACTGCAACCGGCTGAAACTTCTCCTAATTAAAATTCCTTCAGTGTTCATTGTTCAGGATGTTTTTACTGACGGGTGGCTCATCCGCAACACGCTAATACAGTGGTTCCCAACTGGTGGGTCGCGGGTATATTCTGAATGGACCGCAAGTGACCTGCAAACATGTCATGTTTGTAAAAAAAAAAAAAAAAAAAAGACCCTTACTTTTAAAGTACAGCAGAGACAGCAAAGTATGACGCTGAATGTGTTAAGAGTATGTGAACCTTGAACTAATGACTAAGGAGAAATCTGGACCCTGTGGCTGAATCAGTTGGGAACCACTGTGCTAATGTGTGCTCACCTTTTTTTGTTTGATGTCTTATGACTGGAACATTCAGGAGACTTTTGGCAGGGACTGAATTACCCGCAGAGGTCTCTTCCTCTCCTGAGTTAACAGACCCGGTGATTTAAACTGGTAAAAACACTGAATAAAGCAGTTTCGCGTTACAAATCAGTGTTTTTCCAACGCTGCTCATCGCAATATCACATACTTGTGATATTATGTTCCATTTCTGCCAATATATCCCCCTGAATCCTACACACTGGACCTTTAAAACTATATAAGCTCACTCACTCAGCCCAGTGGATGTGCTAGTGTTAAGGTGGATGTTTCTCTGGGTGTGTTGTCCTAAAGTTAATTTCCTCTGCTTCTGCAGCCAGAGAACATAGTGGTGGAACATGTGTCTTCCCAGCCAGTGATCAAGCTGACAGACTTCGGTGATGCCGTTCAGCTCAACCCACCCTCCTTCTACATCCATTCTCTCCTGGGGAGCCCAGAGTTCTCTGCTCCTGAGCTGGTCCTGGGTCAGCCTGCCTCACTGATGTCTGACCTCTGGAGCTTAGGTCTGTAATCAGCACACGTTGTTTCTAACTTGCTTATAACATCATAAGACATAAGACGTATTAATTGATTTATCTACTGGTGTAATGACTGGATTATTTACAGGGGTAGTGACCTACGTTATACTAAGCGGTGCCTCCCCCTTCCTGGATGAGAGTTTGGAGGAGACGTGTCTCAACATCTGTCGCCTGGACTTCAGCTTCCCGGAGGACTACTTCCAAGGTGTGAGCCCAGCTGCCAGGGACTTTGTCTGCCTGCTGCTCCAGGGCGAGCCAGAGCGACGTCCCTCTGCAGCGTCCTGCCTGCAGGAGCCCTGGCTCCAGCCTCGAGGTGTGATACACAGGGACGTCGGCCATGCCACCATGAATCACACACAGCCACCAGCGCTGCCCCCATCTCAGAATCATCACCTGGACACCTCCAGACTCATTTCCTTCATCGAGAGACGGAAACACCAGAACGATGTTCGGCCCATTGGCACCATTAAGGCCTTCCTCCACAGCCGCCTGCTCAACCACATCTAACAAACAGGTCACCTGGTAGATGTACTGTAGACACTGGTTCCTGCATTGTTGTGGTGTAGAAGAAGTTCCTGCTCGTCACGCAAACTATGGAGGATGAGTAACAAGTTAACTTTGTTCAGTTGAGCTGCGTGACTGAGAGGACCACCAGCAACATTTCCACAATGATCACCTTTTCCCTCACTAAGCCACAAAAGTCCTGCTGCTGCTGACTGACCGACCTCTGCTGATAAACCCTTTGACTCTCCCCACATAACCTCCCGAACCTTGGCATATTGTCATTATGCCTGCACAACATATGAACTGTTGGAATCTGTTTGAGATTTCAAACCTTGACTTAGCAGGGAGAGAAAACCAAGCTTCCTCAGCAAGCTTGAGCAAGTCTTGGTTTCGGACAGTGTTAAAAAAAACAGAGGAAATAGAATACTGTATAATAAGAATAATTCAGGCTGCTTTCGGTTGAACACAAGAATATGTTTTTTTGTAACGAGAGATTACTTTTTGTAAATGAAACCATGTACAGTGAGGAAACAGAGAACTGTCTTTATTCATACCTTTTGGAAAACAAAGGTGAGTTAGCGAGTAGAAAGAAAAACAAAAGAAGTGAGACGTGTGAACAAAGCGGTGCCCGTCAGCAGGGTCTGCTTATTCTAGAACAAGATGAAGACCAAAACCATGTTTTCCAGAAACACATTATAGTTACATTCAGTGCAATAGTTTGCTTATCTTTATGCCCCTGTTGAGTTTGAAAGGTGAAATCATTTCAGTTTGTGACACTAAGAGAAACTAAATTCACTTGAACAAAGCATTAAAGCTATTTGGCAAAGCTTCTCAGATTTTTACCTGCATCCGCCTTATTTGTAAATAACGTAATCCTGCCTTTCATTCTCATTTTGAACAATTTGTCTCAAATGAAAAAAACATATTTAATTTGTCGAGTATCAGTGAATCCATGCAGCTGGTGAGGTGAGACACTCCTTGCAGCTGGATCTTCACTATGAGAAAACCGCTACTAGAAATGCACTCGTATTTTGCATCAATTCCCATGTGCAATGTTGCAGCTTTAACATTTATGCAACTATTTATGAAGACTTTGTGTTGTAGCCGTATTCTTAAAAAGGCATGTACGTACCTGGTACTGCGATAGATGTCTGTATTGTGTTAACTCTTACGTATTAAGTTCAGTATTAATATCTGCAAAACCCCCCAGACAAGAGGTGGGTTTTCAGAAATGATGTATAAAAATGTGTATCTATAAAATATAGGCACTTATGCTTTCATTTTGTCATTGTTATGTTTTAATTTTCTGTAACAATACCAAAGTTGATTATGCTTTTTTTCCTGCTAAAATGTTTTTTCTTTTTGTTTTATTTTATTTTTTTTTAATGATTTCTCATGTTAAGTTATAACAGGCCACACTGAACCGGGACATGTGAGTGTTTACCTAGGTTCAGTCTGGTTTTATTTATTCTTATTGTAATAAGAAATTGTTTGGTGGTTTATTGCTGAAAAAAAATACACTAATATTTCACTTGTCTTTTTTCAAGCTGTGCACAAAGTGGTTTGCTGTGTGACTTTGTTTGGCTTTTGTAGGTAGATACTGGTGTATGTCGCTAGATTTTTTTAGCATCTCAGTTTGATGTCATAAGACAGACTTGATTGACATTTTTTACTGAGCAATAAGTCTGGAAAAAATGTCTCATAGTGGCCCCATTCACCACAAATGAATTAAATTATTGGAGAATGCAGTAAACCTTTGAGGAGACACTCAAATCTTGTACCACCAATAGTTCACATGTATCGTTCAGCATAAGCAGGTGTCTGCTGTGACAGAGGTCTCTTCCAGTTTCCAGTTTCATTTGAGTTCATGTCTTTAGGTTATGAAGTTGTTGAAAACTTCTTTTTTTTTTAAGTGCCAGTTGAGGGAGTCAACCTAGAGAGGAAGGTGGAACTAAAAACTTGCATTATTTCTTATTTTATTTGAAGGTTGTAAGAGTTACTGTCTGATTTAGTGTTAAAGAAGTCACTAACATGTTGAGTTCAGTGACTCTTGTTGGTCTGTACAGTCTAAGTCTCTCATATTGTGTCATTTTAATTTATTGGTGTGGATCTAGGTTTCCCAAAATCATGCTGTTAATCAGTTTATCAGATCCTCTTAAAGCCTATTCATGGAAGAATTATGATCTAAGTAATAAAAATGCCTTTGGGAAACCCAGCCTATACATGATGTAAAGATGTACAGAGAGGGTCGGGCAGTTTGCCCTCACACCCAGGATGTAAACCTCATAACTATGTCCTATTTTAAATACACATAAAACAAGACTGCAGCAATGTCATTTTGAATGTCTTATTATGACTTATTTTTACTTTTGCATGTATATTTCTTTGTACAGAAGATTGTGTTTACATGTTACTGAGTGTTGTAAATATTTTATTTTGTCCTCCGTTATTTTGCCATTAAACGTACAAGGAACAACCGGTGTCTCTGAAACTACAGTATACTCACATACACCCACACATGAAAATGTAGTTTGTCTTGAAACTAGTAATATTCATTCATTATTTCCCATAAGCTTTGAGGGTTGGAAGGCGACGCGATGCTGTATTACCGTCATTAGTAGAAGGCAGGGGAAAAACCCAGAGCAGGTCATAAATCAAAATGAATGAAAACAGCAACAATAAACAATTTCCACACTGGGACATAACAGCTTATTGTACACTGATTTTTTATTATATCAAAGTAGGATTCATGAGAAAAACAACACATCAGCTTCACGTGTGCTCGTCTCTCATACAGGTAACTGTGATAAATCTAATAGACCAATCAGGGGAAATCCTTTACTTCCAACAATGAAAACCAAGATTATCTGATAAAGACAAGACGGAAACGTGCACAGTGATACTAAGCGACTGTATTTACTCTGATGAAGATCTGTGTCTGTGATAACCCATAAAAAGGTATCAGAGAGGAGCTGTCACCGATCTTATCTGTCCTCTGCAGATGCTGCTACTGTGCATGAATCAGTAGACCGTACAATTCCCCCACCTCCTTAACTTTCTTCAAATGCCAGCTACTGGTGTTTTTATAAATCAAAAGTTACCAGAAAGCTTTTTATATGCTTTGATATAATTATCTTCATCTTCAAATGAGTGTAGTTTGACGAAACCACTGAAAAGTCATTTATTGTGCAATTGTAGTCTTGGGAATTCAACAGATGCAGCTATTTACTAAACTGAAGCTTTTCACACAGTTTATCTGCCAGTTTTCTAGCTCACCTGCAGTACCTGTGTCTCTGCAGAGCGTTTATACAGACCACACTGTTTGTACACAGAAGTATGAAAGGACACCTTATCAGATGTTACATCTATGTTGTTTTTCTCTGCAACAGCAGCAAATACTTTACATGAAACCACAGAGAACATGTTTGTCACAGTCTTGGGCTCTAAATCTCACACATGAGCTGTTAAATGCAAAGGTGTCACATCCTGGCAAAGTGTGTCTTGTGTTATGATTTGCAAATATCATGTGGCCTTCTACCAAATGCTGCATATTTCCATTACTTATTATATATGACTACTTTGAATGTTTCTTCCAACAGCCAGACAGTGTTTCCTCACTTGGTGACAGCTCACCCACTATAACTTCTGGGCATCCTTCTGTGTCTATCACCCACTAAGTTCAGCAATCACTCACACAGCGAAATCCCTGTCTGACACTTCTTTTCTTAAACAAGTGAAACCCTGAGTTAATTTGAATTACCAAGATACCAAGTCATCTCAGCCTATTAGCAAGATGGGTATTCTCAGTATTCTCTAAAGAAAATTCTTAGAAAGTAAAGAGGGGAAATTGTGTGATTTTCACCTACATGCAGATGATACAAACAGTCAGGGACTGTAAGAATATTGTCAAATGTAAGGTACACTGCACCCACTATGAAACCAGGCTCTGACAGACCACTAGATGGCACTAGAGAGCTAAATTTGATAAGATAAGATACACCTTTATTGATCCCACAATTGAGAAATAAAGGTGTATCTTATCTTATCTTATGAAATGTATATACTAATGAGCAGACACACATGAAACAACTGGTCCATCAAGTCACTTGCTTAGATAAAGTGGCGCTAGTGAGGTCAGCAGTACATATACTGTGGTCTGTGGTGCCTGTAAGGAGTTTAATCCTCCTGTGGTGCTCCGGAGTGTCACTGACTACAAAACCTGTAGGCCATTGGGCCTGAGAAATTTCCATTATCATGCAACTACAGGTTGGTCAACTAATGTCCATTCCCTTCAGAGATCATGATCAGAAACACACACACACACACACACACACACTGCAATCCTCTAAAACAAAATCTTGAATCTTTCAGATTCAAACTCAAAAGTCAATAGTTATTTTAGTTTGTGTGATTTTAGTGAGTTCCAGCAACACTCTGGAAAAGATACGACTACCTTACATGGCTGTCATGGGGTGTTGGGGGTGCAGTAACACCTGGGCTGGGGCAGCCAGTTTGTGAACAGTGGGCTAAAACTGCAATATAATAAATAATTACATCATTACTGGTTAAGGTTAACATTACTGTACCTTAGGTGATTGAAAAAAAAAAAAGGTTTTGTCTACTTTATTTAATCACCAGTTTCTACCACCCAGCACAAATACTCAATGCTTGCATGCACATGCTGGATTTTCCAGCAGTCCACTGAGGAACTTTTACCCTCAGTGAGGTGTGTGAGGACTTTCTGCTGAGCCTCATTCAACTCAAAATGTTGAAAAACTCAGAGAGACTGGGGCTGGTTATACTGGGGCAGAGGTGCTGAGCGGACTGGACCTATTATATTTTGGACACAGCAAGTAGGGAAGTTAAATGGGGAGCAGATTAGAGGACTTTGTGGTGCACAAGTCTCACAGAATGACGATCAGACAGGTGAGTACAGCAAAGTCACTGCGATAGCTGTATGCATAGAAACCTATGGTTGTCTATAACTCTCTCTAGAGGAGGATGTCAACTTTGCTTGACAACATAGCATTGTGTGCGTGCATGTATCTGCACTACAAGCCGTGTAAAACTGGTGCCGTCACCTTTACTCTAATACATGTGTCCGTGAGCAGCAGAGTTTTTCTTGTTTATACATCTCTGTGTTGCATGCCTTGCATCTGTAACAACCATGTGGAAAAACCGATTGAAATTGCAAACTTTGAATGGGCATATCTCATGCCCCGTATGTCGTAGAGACATGAAACTTTGTACAGACAAGCCTCTCCTCATGAGGAACAAATATAGATTTTCCGCCATTTTGAATTTTTAAAAAAAAAAACACTTAAAATCGATCTGTTGGCAAATGATCTGAGGGGACCCCTCCATTATTGACCCGATCAAACAAAATGGGGGCGCTAGAGAGCTAATTTCATATCTAGGCCTAACCGCCATATCGATTTTTACTAAACTTGGTAGATATGTAGAACAGGACGCCTCAAAGTGACTGGAGAAATTTAACTCTAATTGGCAACTGGGTGGGAGAGAGGGGGATGACATGCAGCAAGGGGCCACAGGCTGGACTCGAAACCCGGGCCGCTGCAGCAACAGCCTTGTATATGGGGCGCCTGCTCTACCACTAAGCCACCGACGCCCCGGATGTTTTTGGGGTTTTTTTTCTAATTTTTGCTATGATTAAGTCATGGTATGGTATGCTGTACATAATCACGGAAACTGTCAGTGTGTCATTCTGTCAGTCAGTCATTCTGTCTGTCCCACGTTTTTCTACTCACTGACGTGGTCAATCTATGTGGAACTGCACATAGGCATTGAGGATTGGCATAGGTAGAAGGTGACAAAGCTACCAATGGGTATGGACTAGTTTTTGTTTAATTCGCTGAGTTTTGTCTCTTTTCTGGTTGATTCTGGCTACACTGATGACATCTGTGAATAACTGATCATCAGCTGTATGCACAGGCTGCAAGCAGCAAAAACAGTTGTTGGTTTGGACGTGAGGGTTCTGTGTTGTGAGGTGCAGACGTTCAAATGCATCCCATGTCACCAACTGGAGCCCACTGTTCCAAAAACTTCAAATCACAATCTGGTTCAGTTTATTATTTCTATTCATGACAAGAACATCCTCATGAGTAAGGCTACAGTGCACAGGAGTGTGTTTCACCAGGCTGCAGTAGCCTGAGAAAAATTAAATGTGAATGTGAATAACACAGTTCAAATAGGGGCCAAAATATTATCCTTAAAGGGAGACATGCAAAACCACAACAACTTATCAGTGTACAGGAAAAAACAGTATCAGATATATGTGGTATTTTCACAATATAATTTTATTGAAAATAGAATACAAAAATATGATACATAAATATTGAGCATAAAATCAGCACTACAAAAATTGTTTTGGCACATTCAGTCTGCATGTATGAACACGGTCACTGTGACAAAAACATCAACAAGAGGAATTGCTCACAGTATAATGCTTCTCTTTATAAAATGGAGTATAATAGAAACAAAGACATTATAAAAAATACATCAGTAAAGATACAATGATACCACTGATAATACCAGTACAGGAAATAACATGATGTGATACAGCAAATGAAAATGTTGAAATATGGTCTGTCTGCAGTTGCATTCAGGGGCCACTTGGTTTAAAACCTGAGTGCTACTGTCATTTATGAGAAGCTGTACTTTTCAGCTGACACTGATGTCAGTTAACTGGTGAGAGTTAGTTCTCCTTTATATTTTGGAGGCATTTTGCTATAATGCTTACCAGTGGTAGAGCTGCAGTACCAAAATGCAGGAAATGCAGGGAGAGATGACATACCACAAATGTCCCAGCTTGAATCAAACCCCGGATGTTGCATAACCACACGACTCCCCCTCTAAAGGTGCTGAATGTCTGCGTATCACCCCCAATGATGTCATGGTGATGTCAATGCAGTATCTCAGTTTGGGCCTCAAGTCTACACATTCATAACAGAAGCCTGATAGACATGAGCACTAACTAGGCTGAGAGGGTGTAAGGACAGACACTATCTAGTTGCATCGTGGGAAGTGTAGGATTTGGTCTTTATGGATTTTTTTGGAAATTCTCAATATACAAATTCTCATAAATGACAATATTAAATATTTACATGTCCAAAAAGGAGCAGGAAGTATAAATGTATTTGTCCTACCCCTTCTCCACATCTCAAACTCTCAGTTTACTCAATATTTAACAAACATACAACAATATATAAACAATATATTCTTTTTAAATGTACAACCCAACCAGTGTCACTCATAACTTCAACTATTTAGAACAAAATGACTTTATGTTCATCCTACCAATCCTTACTACCCAGACAATATCAGCCTGTGCTGCTTATATTATTTTTAACATTCGATATTGAGATACCCACATATTTAAGAGTGCATAATAATAATAATAATAATAAATAATAATGATAATAAATCTTGCTGTTTTTTATGGGAAACAAAACAACAAAAAGAGTGTCTGAAAGAAAAAAAGTAGGAGATATTGAATACTAACATAAAATCTGTTTTATTAAAAAAATGCTGAACAGCTCAACCAGCAACAACAGTACAGTATATAAAGAAGCCTTTTGATTGGAGGAACAAGCTCAGAAGGAGGGAGCCACTGGAAAAAAAAGTCTCATGAAAAACTTTAAGTGTAAATTGACTGGATGGGATGCCTATTCAGTCTGCACGACAGAGTATAGAGTGAGATGATTTGAAAATAATCTGTTTTCTTTTGTGAAATGCTGATTAATATCAGTAGAAATTTTGCAGAGACATTTTCAAAATTTGACAGTGAAATGCTCTGCTGTGCACAGACACTGCAAAGGTTAAACTGACAGCTTGGTTATACACTTCCTCTCTTTGTCAGGTTGTGGTTTTCTCTAGGTCGAGGTTAGGTGCAAATCTACCGGTACATATGCTATGAAACTTGCAATAAGTGTTTCCAGCTGCACCGGGGACTTTTTGCTGTGCAACACTCTGATACACACAAAACTGATGCAATTGTAAGAGTGGTCATCATCAATCAAAGTTAATATTTGTTTCCCCTCTCTTACTTAATGGTGTTTGCTCTGATTGAATGCAAGGAAATGGTGAGTAACCGAATCCGGCTCTGGATTGTTGCAGCACCGTGCGTCTGTTGTTTCTTTTGGCAGCTGATATGAAATGAGGTTACTGAGGCTTCTGATGCTGACGTTGACAGCTGGTGTAGTTGACACAGTTTCTTATTCAGTCTCTGCCAGTAGCATTATTAATCAGGGAACACTACATGTAATTCATAAACAATAGGCCTATCTCTCTATATATCTAAAAGCATATTTACAGTACAATTCCATTATACATTTGTATGTCTGTGGAACTTATAAAAGTATAATATGACAACATCATGAGACCATAAACCTCATGTCGCTCAAGCTAACACACAGTCACATGTACTTCCC
This sequence comes from Epinephelus moara, assembly GCF_006386435.1. NCBI lineage: Eukaryota > Metazoa > Chordata > Actinopteri > Perciformes > Serranidae > Epinephelus > Epinephelus moara. Next base: position 17,000,568 of record NC_065511.1, on the reverse strand, counting down.
TATATTATTAATAACCAGTCACTAGCTAACCTAGTCCCCCTTCCAAGACCTAAAATGTACCCTATCATTAGAAGTATATTATGCATGACCTTCCTAAAAAAGCAATGCATAGATTCATACAAAAGGAACTGCCCTCAGTCATCACCTATGACCCACTAGAAGTGTGGGGCGGTGTCTGTATCTACAGAGAACCTGCCCTCTGCCTGTATTTTTTTAGTACTTTGGTTTGTTTTGGATGTTTGTGGGTGTAAACTTTTCGGACGTGGTGCGTAGCCCCCAGCTAAAAGCAACGCAAGGTCAGGACTTTAAAAAAAAAAGCTTAGTGACCAGGTTACATCACTGTCCCCGTCTCTCTCCTCTGCTCTGTGGATGTGAACGGCAGGTTTGTGCATCTTTTTGATACACACACACCACATGCACACACACACACACACACATGCACACATAGAAGTGGACAGGATGAAATGAAACATGCGTTTAGGCTGAATTCAGACAAAATCCAGCAATGCAGCACCTTAGGTAGGGTTGTGTGGAGGTGTGGGCATGCTTATTTGTGCTTTAGAACACTTAAAAATAAATCTAAATAATCTTTTATTTCTCTGATTAAGCCCCTTTCCCACTGGACAAAAATCCACTGACACCCACTAACATGTGGCTTTTGTGTGGGAAAGGTTACGATCGGCATTCACTCATGGGGGACAAATGACTCTGAAGTAGTCACAGGTATTTATCAGCTCCAGCTCTGATGCAAATAGACACCTGACACCCAGATTGGCATGCTAATTTTAGCCCCTTTGCGGGAAAGATGCAATGGCTGGCCATCTCCATCCAAGCAGCGCTCAAACATCATTTAAACTTTAGTCTGCACTGGTCTTGGTCTGCACTGAGTTTGAAGAGACTGAGTAAGTAAGACATATAAAGAACAGGTAACCACCTTTAACATCTTCACTGGCCTCCATCCTGCTTTCTATTGTTTACTAACCTGTTTCATGGTCTGTTTGTGACGTCAAACATAACACATCAGAAAAAAAAACAGACAGGCATACTGCTGGAGAGCTGTGTGCATGGCGCTGGTCTGCTGGCAATGGGAAGGCAGTCTGTTACCTATTTAAGTGCTTCTCCCCTGTTAAAAAAATTTGCATACACGGGCTAATTTTGGTGGAAAAGGGCATCAGTCTCATTGAGCTAAAGAAAGAGAGGCCAAGTCTGAATGTTGTGTTTAGGAACAGTAAGCGATAAATTTTACATAGCATGCGTTTACCCGCAACCCAACTGTAACCTTAAGTAAACTGACGTCCTAAAATAGTCTATGAGAAGTGAGCATTAGCCAGAATTACCTCTTTCTGACTTCAAAAGAAAAATGACCTCATCTTGGAGACAACCACACAGACCGAAACACGCATCACACAGCAGTGCTCCTCTCGTCCAGACTGGAGGTCTGTGAGTAGACTGATGTTGAGATTCTGTCCTGAGGTATGCAGACCTTGACCATCTGACACAGCCTGCAAGGAGTTCTGTTTATCAACCTCAGCAGATGCTTCCTAAACTTCTCCCCTACAAACACGTACAGGATGGGGTTGAGGCAGCAGTGAGAGTAGGCGATGGCCTCAGTCACTTGTAAAGCCAGTGTGATGGCTTTGCTGCTTTCGCATGATGTATAGATGTCCAATAGCTCCAGCGCTTTAAAAAACGATGCCACATTGTAGGGGACCCAGCAGCAGAAGAAAACAGCAACTACTATGAAAACTAAACGGATGGCCTGTTTCTTGGATGACTGGCTGTACAGCAGCCTCCACACAATCTGTGAGTAGCAGACAACCATGATGACAATCGGGACAAACAGACCCAAAATGTTCATTTTAAAAAGGCTGAAGACCCTCCAGAAGTGAGAGTTGAATGCAGGGGCGTTAACTGTGTGATATTCAGGGGAGCAGAACGTAGAATTATTGAAAGACTGCTGTTTGAGAAAGATCATGTCAGGGAAAGAAGCAAAGAATCCAGCAATCCAAGTGACAGCAGCTGCAATCATTCCAAAGGACCTCGTCCGTACCCTCAGGGCGTAAACAGCCTGGACTATAGCAAGGTACCGGTCGATGCTCATTAGACTGATGAAAAAGATCCCACAGTAAAACACAATGTAATAAATACCCAGGACCATTTTGCACATCCCATCCCCAAATCGCCACTGGTCCCGGGCTTGGTGGGCTAGGAAAGGAAGGGTACACACCAAGAGGAGGTCAGCAACAGCCAAGTTTAGAAGGCACACATCTGTCATGCTGCGGAGTCGCACCCCACAAGTAATGACCCAGATGACCAGAGAGTTACCCAGAAGACCCAGGACGAAGAAAATGGCGTAGAGGGGTGGCAGAAAAGTGGCCGCATGTCGCTCATACGCACACAACCCGAAGCCTTCTTCAGGGTAGTCAGAGTAAGAGTAGTAATCTGTTCCGGTCACAGAGGTGATATTGGTGATGGGTGCTGTAGTAGAGCTGGTGAGGAACAGGGAAACAAGGAACATTGCATGATTAGAAAGTTCCCTTTATTTCAGGTCAGTTTATTGGATCTGTTAACGATTAATGGATAAAATCAACAAACTAAAACATGAGTTGCCAGCAAGCTTTGAGACTCAACTTGACTCGAGACTTGAAGGCAAAATACTGAGGACAGAGACGTGACTTAGTGACATAGTAATATTGAAAAAAAGCTGCACTTAACATATTGTGTATTTTAGAGCGCTTCCAAATTGTCACAAATAAATCAATAACATAATAAAGACACAAATACTGGAAATGGAAAAGAGAGAACACTCTTATTAAATAATCAGTTAGTTTCCATAAATTAGTAAATTAATAGTTTTTTTTTTACTCTAAATTGTGAAAATGTTCTGATCACATCTCTTATGTAGGTTATAATCCCTGCCTTTCGTTATTAAAAAAATGTCCCATTTCTTTTTGTAAAATATGTGTTTTTACTTGTCTATTTTTACTTCCCCATTTAATTTTTTATTTTTTTTTTAAACCTAGAGGATATTATTGAAATATCTGCCAGGTTTTTTTTATATATATATATATTTTTTTTCTTCTTTTTCTGATTTTTCCCTATGTGCTTCACGACCTTGGATATGTTTTGCTCTGTCTGACAATGATCGTACTACATGACAGTTAAATGATTCTGGAAAATCAATTTGAACAATAGAAATAATGAATAAGGCATGTATTTGTGGGCCTTCTGAAACACGTTGCGCCATGTCTGCTGAAATGACAAGATTTGTCTAGTGTGGCCACAATCACTCTGGGTGTCCACGTGGTCACATGGCTGAGATCTGTACTCTGCTTTGACCTGTTTTAAACCGGATGACGGAGAGTGCAGCCGTCACTGTGGGAAGAAAGTTATGATAACCGCATTGGTAAAATGTGTTGTCTTATCTGCTGAAAACACATTTTCTGTCACCTGTGCTTAATGCGTCTTTTGAACACAGCCAGGACATGGTGGCTCATACCATTCTGAATGTTATGTAACAACTAATGATTTACACACAGTTACATTCTACACAACCTTTGTTTCTGTACTGAGTGAGTGTTTGACTGTTGTTGATGTCAACAATGACGTTCATAGCCACTGTGGCCACGTGACCACACTCACCCCCAATTGCCCTGTCCCCCAGTTTCACCCATTCTCATCTTGTGCCATAAAAATGAAACATTTTCACACAGATAAGCTGCACTAACAAACAAGAGCACCAGAAAGCATGCAGTTGTGTTCTTGCAGCCCAACTCAGTTGTCAGCAGAATGGATGTTAGGGCAAAATACACTGAACTGAAACTGTAACAGCTAACAGCTGAGAAAAGAATTCCTCTACTAAGCATGAAGTAGGAGTGAAGTAAAACAGTGGAAGCCAGGAAGGCACAGACTGACAAAGGCACAGATTTTATAACAGAGTGATCTGAGTAACATCAAGAACAAAATATGGTGGTATATGTATGTTTATTCTTACCTTAGGAAGTTTACTGTGGATAAATTCCCAGTCATTCCACTGAAAGCAACGGCAGCAGTGGTAGTTGCAGCCATAGTCATCTTACTGAAAAAAACAAAAAAGACAAAAACATGACCTACCTTAGGAAAAAATGCAGAAACCCAGGCGTGGACCATCCCTTTTGCTTTTTTATCCCACAACACAGAGACAGCTTAAATGTTTCTTGCAATGTTAAGATGTTGAATCCACATTGAATTATCAGGTTTGTTTCTTAATCATGGTGGAGAGAATACATATATGTCTAACAGTCCACTTGCTTTCTATGATTCAGCTAAATCAGTTTCTATGCATGGATTTTTGAGTATGTCCATGAAATAGTGGCTCCAAAAGTGGTACCAGAGGTGAAGGTAAAGTGCCACACACGCATCCAGATTCCACAGCAATCAGCTACATTATGAATTGAAAGACGCAAGAATATATCAGTTCCTCATCAAATTCAGGGGCATGTCGCAATTTGTTCCCCCTATCTAGCCACATCCCCAGGTTCTCAGAGATTTTAACTTCCTACCTGTCCCTACCTGTGCATAAGATGAAATCAGACTTTTTCACAGGAATTCCTCATTTATGTGCTCACCTGGTCACACTTCCCGTCTGTCCCTCAATGTTACTGGCCCACTTCCTTTGTTGGTTAATCATCATATTATGTTGTTGCCTGTAACTTACCTGTTATCTGCCTGCCATATAAATTCTCTGCCTGTTGTCATATATAGTAAATCACTGAATTCACCCTGCTGCCTCCTCATATGTTTCATTTGGCATGCTGCCTGTACTCCAAACTGCTACAGGGTGTGGTGTGTTAATAAATGAAATCCATATGCCTCTCTGCATAGTTGATTATGTTATTCCCTCTTTTTATCACAACTTAATGACTCTGTAGAAGGGTGGTTAGCCTGTACAGTTGGCTACATTATAGTCTGTTACAACCGGCTCAGAGTCACAACACAATGAGGGACACAACACTGGGTTAAATGCAAAAAGGATAGAACATTTATTTACAAAAAGACAAAAAAAAGGGCAAAGCAACAACACAAACAAATGCTGGAATCTTGTGCCAGGGAGTTGAGGGAGGGAGAGGGCGGAGAAAGGAGCCACTTACACCCAGCCATAGATATCATATACAGTAGCCTAGATAACTCGTTGATGGCTTCAGCCCGTTTCAGCAATGCGTCAGCATCGCCGCCATCTTGGGGAGGTCACGGCCGGCTGGCTAGTACTGTTGTGTATGGAGACAAGTCTTCAGCAATCTTGCCATGCTCACTAAAAAGTCTCAAAGTGTAATTGGGTGCCGGTTCAGAAAATTACAGCAAAGCATAAAAACCCGACAGCACTCACTAATAAGTATAATACTTTTTAATATAGTGGATTGCACAGCAGCAGTCGAACGGACACGTTTCAGCTCATAGCTCCTAGTTAAATGGTTTGTGGGCGTGTCCCCCTTTTAACAGAAACCAGCTGGTTCAGATTAACATTAAAAACAATACAAATATGGATCATTCATAAATGCAACCTCAGTGATACATTGAATAGTCTAAATATAATAAAAAAAATAGAATAATAGAAAATCTTGAAGCACAAAATATAGACACAACAGTACTAGCCAGCCGCCTGTGACCTCCCCAAGACGTTGACGCATAGTAGCCACAGGAATGAGTCATCTATGATTATATGTCTATGGACCCAGCCCACAACTTCACGCAGGTGCCCTCAATCACTCCTTAGTGAACTGCACCTAGAACACAGAGACATAGACCAGACACACACACACACACACACACACACATGCAAAACAATAACAGAACACAGAGTGACACGTAACACACATAACAAGTCTGTAACAAAATAGTCCACAGTTTGTGGGCATATTACAGTTTTGTGGTCAGATTAACAAATCTTTGGAGTTTTTTTCTTTTATTGCCAACAAAAAAGACACCGCACAGAGATTACAGATACACGTATAGCAGTGCAGCTCATGAAGGGTATTGCCGTGTATCTTTTACTAGTACATGGCTGTGTGTATTACTGGATTCTGCATGTGAAGACTCAGAAGAGTCAGATCACGGTGCACAGTAGCCACAGTGGAAGAAACCTTCAGATTGATTTGGCAACCTGTGAATGGTGTAGGTGGTTTACTTGTTTCAGTGTGTGTGTGTGTGTGTGTGTGTGTGTAAAAGTGATCACATGATGCACAGAGCTGAGATCACACATTCTCAACCAGTGGGCCTTACAGCACCATCTAATGGGAGGGGCGGTACTGCCAAATGGTTAAATAAATCTAAACTTACATTTTTGGGTAACTAAGAGCCCGGTCTCACTGCGAAGTCATCAAATCCAGTGATAGGGCAGTGACTTGCGGCATTAGAAACCAACGCAAAAAGACATCATTTAATGTCAGCATTGTACGCGGCTGGTTGCTGTTATAGTTTAACGCCACCATGCAGCATCAGGGGGAAACGCGGTGGGACAAAGATGAAAGTTAAGGCGGCAAATGTCCGAATGGGGTGGGTGGGAGAGAGTCTGAGAAAATGGTGTTCGCGTCTCGTAAGATTCTAAAGCCAAACCACATGTTTTTGTTGTTGAAAGAAAAAAAACAGGTCAATTCACAGGGTTGTACCGACATAGTGCATTTAATTTGAGAGAGACTGTATGTAAACCCTTTCCTGTGGAAACGGAAGTGTATCTTGAAAGAAGACAAAGCATGTAAAAGGCATAACCCAGAACGTCAACAACCGATGCACCTAGGGTATCTTGCACGTTGTATGTGGACGTGAAAAGTCCATGACCAAGCACATCAATATGTGACGAGGTCAGAGTGAGAATGTGATGGAATTTACAGGGCCAGCAATTTTTTAAATCTAAATCTGCTCAAGAATTCACATAAATTAAAATGCAAAATTAAAACTCATAATTTCAGACAACTGTGTTTTGCCACTGTTAGCTAGCTAAAATTTCCCCAGCTGCAGTGACATCTTGATCGCCACCTGATGGTTGGCTGCAGTATAGGTTATAAACCCTGCCCCCTTCATGTCAGCAGATACAACATGGGCCAAACTAAAAAATCAAAGTTCACATCAAGTAAGTTTTCTTGAAGGTGGTTTCTGTCATCTGACGTACTTCTTATCACGCCCTATGTATAATTGTTTATTTTTCTGATGAGTTTTGTTTTAATTACTTATTTGATGCTATAAAAACGTCATGTTTTACAGATGTGTGGACCAATCGATGTGCTTACAATCAATGGTACTGCAATTGGGAGGGAACCCCTATACCACCGAGATCTCCTCTACACAGACTCTGGCTCCAAATGATGCCCCCTGTGCAAGGTGGCGGCAGCTGTATCCAAGGTATTTTGGAAGTAGAGACGTGTTCCCCTTTTTTTTTATACAGTCAATGACACACACTGGATCAGTTTTTAAAACGAAAAAGTGATGTGGGAGACAACCAGACAAAACATAACATTTGAGATAATTTTGTCATTACAGCTGATAGTGGCATAACACAGCACAGTTTATTATACTATGATTATATATAATTATATTTATTATATATAATATATTTATTCACTTTTAATTATTAATTGGTTTTTTTTTTTTAATTATTATTTCACTTGTTGATTTAACAATCAATAATGGGCCTTAAGTACAAAAGGTTGAGAACCCCTGTGTGTACGATGGTTTTGAGCACATACACATGTTGAAGAACTGTCTGCTAAATGAGATTCAGTAGAGAAGATCATCTTGGATAAAAGTCTTTCTGATAGGCTGAGAAAGAATAAGATATAGGCCTACAGTAAGATAATCCCACTGCTGTCAGCACATTTTTTTTAGCTTTAGTTAGCAACTTGATGACAGCACTGCAGTTTCTGCACAGTTTCAGGCCACAGTAGCTACTTTGTGTGATTGCGATAGATGGTTGTCTCGGTACTGTTGGTTGTAAAATCTGCTGATGACCAGGATACCATCAATGCACCTTTTCTACAGAGCAATTTTGAACATAAATGTCCTCTTACGTGGACTCATATCTGGACAAGCATAGAGTGGAAAATGCACTGAGACTGTAAATGGTATGAATCTAAAGTCTTAAAACCATCCAAATACTGAACACTCAACTGAAAGCACATCTTCCTTCTCTCTTATTGAGTTCTTTAAGCATAGTCATTACTGTGTCTTTAAAAGCCATTAGGATCAAGCGTATAGCACTCCGTCCAAATCAGCTGAATTCAAAACGTGAACCTGCGGTGTTAAAAAACTCAAAACCACAACTGAACCTCTTAAAATAGCTGGACTAGGCTACTTATGACCTCGTGTCTAAAATGACTCAGAGCTGGAGTTAGGGTTAGTGTTAATCAATTCATCTTATGAGCTTATTATTCCATAACAATTATACAGATATGTCACATAAAGCATGTGTGTGTGAATAAATAAGTAAATAAATAAATAAAACTTTACCTGCCAGTACGTTAACAAGATAGCTGATAGTGGTGTGAATTCTGGATCACAAGATGCTGTGACGGACGGCCAGATCAAACATATTATCAGCTGTGCGTGCAAGCTCATTATGTACTGTGCACCAGAAATGAAAAAATACTTCTCACACCTTCTCTTTCGTGGTGTGCACACCTATTAAAAATACTCCCATCCCCCTACCCACTGTGTAGGGGGCTTGCGGGTTTTCTTGTAAGAGATATATGGCTTGTAGCTTCCTCCGAATAGTTTCGAAACGCTCATGTAAGAACCCGCAGTTTTTTTGCAGAAACACAGAACCACACCACAAGTCCATTTATGCAAGTTTTAAATGTGAGTACACACAGCTGGAGACTTGCAGAGCATGCCTTGGCCTTTATGCTTGGCAGAAGTGATACTGCTGCCGGTACTGTCATTGCAGTCTAGACTGACGGCTATTTCAGCACGGTGTATAGGAAGCAAATAGTTTCTCTGTGTAGGGAAAAGTTCTGACTAATATCTAAAGCTCAAATTGAGATGTGACTTTTACGGATCTTAAAATTTTCATGCATCATTTTTAGTCAGTCAGTAGCTAAATTGCAAGCCTGTATGACTGGCTTGTTATTTGTTATATGACACAGGGATTCTGCCCTGTCACACTTCTCGTCAAATAATGTGACGCTGCTAAGAATGACATCCTGAAATGAATGCATGGTGATGCAGCGGTGTGTCAAGATGCCACGCTTGTGACATTTCACACACATGCCAGAACAGCAGTTTAAACTTACAGATCAATGGACTGAAAGTATCTTTCACAGAAAGAAGGAATCAATTTAGTTTAAAGTTCTTTATTTTCCTTTACAAAAACAAGTCAATCAGGAGAGAGTCGTCCTGAGAGAAAAGAATATCTATTTACATGAGCACATAAGTGTGAGAAAAGTGAATGTCATCTATTCCAGGAGGGCGGTAAAGACGTAGTAGATAAGAAATCTTCCCCTATGGTGTCTAGATGCTGGTGGTGGTGATGAGATTAGATAAACAGGGAACTGAGGATCTGGATGTGAAGAGGAGTGGCCTTTTGATGAGCTAGTCCTGGGCTCTGGATAAGGTGACTGGAGGTGAAAGGGGTGGATGTGGGTGTGAGGAGTCTGCCTAAAATGGCAGCTGACAGAAGCAGAGGAAAGAACAGATTTAAAGCTTGGCAGCAGAGACATGAATGGCTGACAGAGATGGTGGCAAAGTTTGACTGGCTAACTGGAAAAGGGAACACTCATAGTCAGCTGATTGGTGTAAGTGGTGGAAGTGGGATAGAGAGAGAATTGTGAGTGGATATGTCATAAAGAAAGTCTTCCTAATTGAACTTGTGCTGAGCTTCATTCGTTTTACAAGATACAGAAATACTTTGAATTACACAGTTTTAATAGATAGTTCATAAAATTGTATACACTTTCAATATGAGTATGATTTTACAGTTCTTGGAAGCACAACATCTCACACATGCCATCTTTGTAGCAAGGTGTGTCATTCTCAATAATCTGATTTTACAGGAGTGTTGGAAGTATTGTCTGTGGTGTCTCTGTGGCTGAGAAACCCTCTGCTCCGGTGACCCCAGCAAAGCACTTTGCCCAGTGACTTCCTAAACTTCTCCCCTACAAATGCATAGATGATTGGATTTAAACAGCAGTGAGAGAGAGCAATGATCTCAGCAAAGCCCATGGCAGAGTTAATGGCTTTTGAAGGCTCACAGGCGTTGAGTTTGTCCAGGAACATCTGCAATGTCTGAAGGAAAACTGTGACATTGTAGGGGACCCAGCACACCACAAACACACACACTATGGTGAATATCAGCTTTACAGCTCTGTCCTTTTTGGAGTTCCTGGACTTGGACAGCACGATAAGTATTTTCACATAGCAGAAAATCATGATGGGGAGGCACAAGAAAAGGCCCACGGTGTTCTCGCTGAAGTTTCGCAGCATCTTCCAAAAGCGCTGCCTGTCCTCTGGGTACAGTGGCTGACACTGGGAGCTGTTGTCATCTGGATCTGTCTCCAAGGATGCAAATGTCACCCCAGGCAGAGCCATGGTGATAGATATAACCCAGATAGTGATGCTGGCTATGATTCCATATCGAAGTGTCCGGGCTCGCATGGCTGCGACAGCGTGGACGATGGCCAGGTAGCGGTCTACGCTCATGAGAGTCACAAACAAAGTGCCGCTGTAGAAACCCAACTGTGGAGAGGAGCAGAAAGGGAAACAAAGTCAGAATCAGGTTTTACTGGCCTCATTGAGGTTTGGCCGACATTTCACAGAAGCTGTTTGATGCGTCAACTGAGTACAGATTTCGTTACCACATGGGAAAAAAATGATCTCACCTTGGTTATTGCCAAACTAAAACGCTCAAATATTGTTGTACGACGTATTTACACTGAGTTTACAGTAACATTTATTCAATTTTGCTCTTTGCAAGAAATACAGATTATTGGCAGTAATATCCCACAGAGTAGAAAAAGAGAGAATGACTCAGACACTCCACCTTTACATAATGTACTAATACCTCAGATGCGGTGTTGGTGTTAAAAAGTGAGTGCGCTCAGCCTGATCATAACTTTCTCACCTTTTCACCACTGCGGGGAGTGGAGAATAAAATTGGGTTTTAGCTATATTTATGTACAATGCACCAGATTTATAAAATTTAGGTTTACTATATGCAGTCCATGTAAAATAAACTTGTAGAAAAAAAGAATAAAAAGAAAAAATGCCTCTCTTATATTCAAATTTTTCTAAAAAGTCATAATGTTAATGTAGTAAGACATGTTTTAATACCTAATTAGTTATCTGCTTTCCAAATAATAAGTACCAGTAACAAGTCTATTCCATTTCATTTTGTGTTTTAAGCAGAGGTGGGACCAAGTCACACCTAAGTCTCAAGTCTTTGCACTGAAATCCTAAGTCCCAAGTCAAGACTGACAAGTCCCGAGTCAAGCCCTAAGTCCGAACCTTTAAGCTTTGAGTACTAAACAAGTCATAATGCACTCTTCACTTAATGTAATGTCATTTTAGTAACAGAGTTCTACATTACATTTACAAAAATCTTGAATTCTTCTTAAAATTTGTAGCTATTTACAAAACAAGTTTGTTGGAGGCTGTTGTGTCTCTGTCTATAATTTTTGTCCTGCATGTTTTACTTTCAGAAATTCATCGTTTCTTGACCACTGCCTAGTTTTTATGCGCAAATCAATTGCAAGTCTTTTTTGATTTTGTCAAGTTAAGCCTCATCAGTCATGTGACTCATGTCCACACCTCTGGTTCTAAGTAATAAAAAAAGATTTAGGAAATTAAACCCCACCTGATAGACTCCTGTCATCAGTTTGCACGAGGCAAGGTTCTGGATATTGTGGGCCCAGAGGGGCAGAGACACAGCCAGGATGAGGTCTGACAGGGCCAAGTTAAGGAGGCAAACATCCGTCATCGTCTTCAGCTTTATGTGTCGCAGGAGAATCCAGAGAACTGTGCTGTTGCCTGCGAAATCCATTCAAGTTATTAGTCATTACTGTAGGTTTCTTGTTGTCTCTGGTGACAAACTGTAAAAGATACCGGTTGCATGCATCAGTTTCAGCTAAACGCCTAAAATGCAAATGTGTATTAAAATGTGTGAAGACAGTGATACATGTTTCCTTTGCTTTATAAGATGTAGGTGTTTGAACATACCAAGCAGACTGAGACAAAACAGCACGTAGTACAGAACCGGCAAGACCAAGGACCCATCGGGCAGCTCTGGACCGGGATCCTGATCGCAGGTGTCATTGTAATCATAGTCCAGGTACATGAATGTCTCGTTCTCTGATATGTTCATACTGCTGTGTGAGGAGGAAAGGAACACAAACAGATATCTTTAGATAAACACATTATGAGATGGGAGGTATTGAATCACACCTGGTACAAAACCACACAAAGTACATATGACGTATGAAACCACTGTGGATCTTGATTCAAAGAGAGAACAAGTGCAGGTGTTGCAGTGACTCTGTGGCATTATACTATTAACAAACAATTCAGTAAATATCAGAATAAACATCAGTGAAATCACCCTGAGTCAAACAATGAAAACAAATCATATGTCACAAGTCAAATTAAGAATGAATATTACACTTAAAAGTTCCCCATATGCTACAACTTGACCTTCTTTTTTTTCTAATGTATTATTGCCTACTTTATTTATTTATTTATTGGCTTTTTGCCTTTATCGGATAGGACAGTTTAAGCATGAAAGGGGGGACAGAGAGAGAGGGACATGACATGCAGCAAAGAGCCACAGGCCAGAATTGAACTGGTGGCCGCCGTGGTGAGGACATTGCCTTTGCTCATGGGGGACCCCCTTCACCCTCTAAGCCACCAGGCACCCTTATTGCCGACTTTTATTTTTCCCCCTGACATCCTCTAACCGATATGAACAAGTACAAATATTGGTGTTAAACCAAGGCAACCACAAGTCCACAACACTAGCTCCAGTCTGGTCGACATTAGTTCCCTTTAAGTGACAAAATTTGTATTGGAGACACACATAGGGCTTTTTAAAAAAAAAAAAAAAAAAAAAAAAGATAAACTATGTTGGGCATTGAGCTGTGATTGGACGACTTTGTCCATCAAAAGAAACGCCCAAGCTGCTGGACTTACCGAAATGAGTGCTTGAGTTCAAACCTCACACACCTCCAACAGCAATTTAAGAAGAAAACAATACAAGAGAATCGCCCGACAGTCTTAAACTTCCTTTAACATTAAATTTAGCTTTTCTCGCCAAAAGCCTAATCCCGTCGTTCACCTTCCTTGGGGCCTTCATACTACTGTCTACCAGACATCATAGACTAAAAAGAAAACTAAAAGATTTTCAGGTAGATAGTGTGACCATCTTGGACATTAGCAGGTACTGATCCAAATAAAATCTGCTGCTTGTTGTCTTAGAGCCAGTTTCCGATCTTACTGAATTCCTCATTTAATATTAAATTTGTGTCTTCTTGCTCACATGTAAAGTCAAAATGGACGAATCATTCAATAAAAAAAGCTAAATTTACCACAACTTACCATTAACAATGAGATCTTTTGAGTCCTGGATCTGTTTTCCTCATTTGCTCCAAAACCTCTTAAAAGATAAGTTTTTCCTTTTTGTTAAGCTAGATTCAGTGTTCCACCATCATGATGACTGAACTCCATTTGTTCCACACTAAACATTTTGTACAGATAAAAGCTTAAAAAAAATTAATTATCAGGAAAAAACAACACTATGTGTGAATTTGAGGGAATTCAGAGATGTTGCTGGACTTTCCTGCCCTTTAAGTTAAACTTTTCAAATCCAGTCATCACTTGGTGAGTCATGTCTGAAAGGCGTCTGTAACAAAATTCAACTGTTGCTATCAAACCTTAAAAAATGTTTTCTAAATCTGAAAGAAAGCTATAGAAATAAGAATAATTTTGGCGTTGACTGTAGGTGATGATAACTTCACACTATTGGTTTTCTCCCTCTGAATGTGTGTCAGGGTCATAACGTTATCAAAAACCATCTCCAGTCGGGATGTGGGGTTGATCTGTCTATGAATATCACAAACTACCTCCTACTCTGACCATAATCAAATTTATGTCATCTCTTTTAAACCACATCGCAGACCTATTTCCCTCACTGTCGACATACACAGAACCACTTGCTTTGACACCCATGCCGACCCTCACTTCCTGTGGCTGACATTCACACACACACACACACACACACACACACACACACACAGAAACGCGTGCAACCATAATCCTCTACTACACCCTGTGTTTTTATGTGTGGGAAGTGAGACAGGTAAAGGAGGTCTAGTAAACATTTAAAAATTAAAATGTTATTGTGCTTACCGCGTCGTCTGCCAAAATCACTGCTCTGGAATATGTATGCTCTTGTGCTGCACACCAAGCTTACATGTCATCCTGTCAACTTGCATTGCTCGCTTTTTGTGTCAAATCCTGCTGCGGAGCTCATTTCTGGTAAGGTGAACTCTTGGTTTTGTTGTTTCTTCCGCATCGTGTTAACACGACACAGAGGTGTCAGTGTGGTTTTCTGAGAAATGTCCCTTCAAGTGTTAACATGCTGCAAGGAACGAGTAGGGGGAAAAACGTATTCTAATGAGGAGCTTTTCTCTGTTCCTTTGTTTTTTCAAACACATTTCTTGGGTGATATAATCTTTTGACACAAGCATGCGGCTCAGCAGGAATCACAGAAGGTTTCCTTAAGTTTTGATTTAAATTTTCAATACTTTTGTGGACTTTTAATTCAGAATAGGCCAGACCCAAATCTTTAAATATGATGTAACAAGTGAATTGTATATCTAAATCAACTTAAAGATCCACTTAATTCATTCATGGTATTCCTATAGTCTAAGACAGTCCAAAATATTAGTGAACAAGAACAAGTCTCTCTCAAATCCCAAAACTAGAGTGATAAAACTCAAATTTGTGATGTCATAGGGTATAAAGTCTGAAGATGCTCCATTGGCAGTGATTTGTTAAAGATGTTTTAGCTGACACTGAGAGCATGTTCTGAGAATAGGGGGATATTTGAACACTGATGAGTGTTCAGAACTGACAACACTACAATAGAATAAAGCTCATTTGAGTATAAACAGAAGATTAAAGGGCCCACAAAATCAGTCTCCCATTCATTGTCTATGAAGCAGCTCCACACTTTATACTTGATGACATCACAAGTTTGAGACTTCCGTCTCTGGTGTCTGGCTTTGAGAGACAGTAGCTCATATACACAAGTTTTGATTGAACTTTCCCAGGCCATGGAACTGAAGCCGTTATTTATGCTGTCTTCAAAGCCACAAAACTCCTTTGAGAAAAACAACATTTTTTTAGCTTCATTTTTAGAACACAGAAGTTTCTGTTCTACTGCAGCTGTGATCAGTTAGTTTGTCTGTGTTTCTTTGTGACTTTGGTGTTTTAAAGAGTTTGTTCAGATTCACCAAAGTCAAAAATCAAATCTGCATTACCCCTTTAAAGTTATAGTAAGAAAACGTTTCTGGCTTTGAGAGACAGTAACTCATGTTCTTGTTCATGTTCACAAATGAATATTGATTGTACTTTCCCAGGCCATGGAACTGAAGCCGTTATTTATGCTGTCTTCAAACTACCAAACTCCTTTGAGAAAACCAGCAATTTTACCTTGCAGAACACAGGAGTTGCTGTTGTGATCAGTTAATCTGTCTGTGTTTCTATGTGACTTTGGTGTTTTAAAGAGCTAGTTCAAAGTCACCGAAGTCAAACAATAACACAACCGATCGAGGCAGCTGTAGAGGTAGAGTTACCTCATACAATTCCATTTAAAAGAAATCTGAACTATCCCTTTAAAGTTACAGTAAGAAAAAGTTACTAGTGTTTACTGCATGAACAATGTACAATGTAGGGCAGGTACTCTTCAACACAGGTTGTGTGGATTTCAGTTCTTATAGGAAAGCACAATATAGCATATAATTGTTTGGTACTCTTATAGAGAGACTTTAATAATCATCAAACTATACCACTACAACAACAATCCATAACATGATTATCAACAGAAAGGCTTAAACAAGAGCATAAATCTGACATATGAGAATAAATGCATGAAAATATGTGGATTTTGTACAAGTAACATCTGAAATGGCAGTAAAAAAAACAAGACAAAAAAAGAATATATTCAGTATGAAAACAGAAGAAATAAATTTGCAATATACTGTATATATGTACAAATGTGAGGCATAAAACACTATCAAGAAAATATATGACAAATTACAGATGTTTACGATGAGCCAAACTTTGATTAATAATAACGTCTGAATGTGCAAAAGGTGACAGATAAGCCCGTGTTTTCAGCTTTGTGGCTTTCATTCATCATCCGACATTTGAATGAAACACTTTTTCCACAGGAAATTAAGAAAAACAATTCCATGTTGTAAGAGTATTTGGTTTAATCATAAATGGTAACTTTTCCATACAATGTGAATGTTGTTGTTTTTTTAACTTGCAGGCTTATTAACTCATGTGTGAAAGTTTTAAACACCTCAGGCACACATAAACAAACTTTGTGGTTTCAGGCCGTTACAAACAAGAGGCTCATGGTTTCAGTCAGTGTTCAGCAGGAAAAGGAGGAGCCTTGCAAAGCATTTAGCAAATATCTGAGATCATACAGTAGATGGTGTTGCTTGATTTGCATTGCATTTACACTTGACTGGATTACACATCTGACATCTTATGGTCAAAACTAGGGCTGCATGATATCAGGAAAAATATGTGATATGTAATAGCATTGTTGAATATCCTGGTATCGATATTATATGCGATAAATACACAGATATTATGGACCAGTGTGTAGGATTTAGGGGCATTTATGGGCAGAAATGGTATATAATATTCCTAACTATGATTTCATTAGTTGATAATCACCTGAAAATAAGAATTGTTGTGTTTTTGTTATCTTAGAATGAGCCGTTTATATCTACATACGAAGCAGCTCCTCTGCCAGAGTCTGCCATGTTGTTCTACAGTAGCCCAAAACAGACAAATCAAACACGGGCTCTAGTTAGGGCCATTCTTGTTTGCACATTTTCAAATCTGCCACTGTAATTTGGCACGTACGCTTGGCACACACAGTTTCAGTTCTTCAACCTCGCTGCAGATGACATACTGGACCTTTAAAGTGTGCTCAATTCTTGACTTGCACAGCAGCTGTGCTTGTGTATCGTCATCTCTCCTGTATCTAAAATATTGCCAGATGTGTTGTTTTGTGGGTACCAGCTCATCTCTGGCATTTGCATTTTGCGTCCGCACTCAACTTTGGCATGCATGTGGATTATAACTAATCAGAAGATGCCTAACAGGGAGGGCTCTGTCTGATTGGCCAGAGAGTTAACAGCATGGCCGTATACTAGACAAAATTGGGACTGCAGACAGACTGTAATTTAAAACATTACTTAAAAGTCAAATATTTTGCAATGTGTTTATCATCCAATATCAAAAGAGGAAAACAATATATTGTGCAGCCCTTGTCAAAACAAATATTTTAGTGCAAATTCAAAGTGCAAATAAAACTAAAAGAGTCTTAAGTCTAAGGTGTAAATAATATATAGCTACAGGCAGCCTTCAGGCAGCTTTTTAAGATTATGTGTTGAATAAGGCTGACAAAAGAAATCATGCAGCATGAAAAATTATAATATGGTCAGCAGTAGCAGCAGTAGCCTAATAACAAGGTCACGTGGATAAAAACATGTCAACTCAGCAGGTGATGTCCATAAAGCACAACATATACAACATAATCTGCCCTCCACCTCCTACATGATGAAAGTGGAGGTGGCATCAGAGGACCTGGAAACAACTGAGGTTTTCCTGTATGAGCTGTCTGAGAAATCTCTGGGGAAGGTGAAGTTAATCCCAGGCACCCATTTCCTCAACAGCTGAAGGGCTCGTTTCATGAACTTCTGTCCCACAAAGGCATATATGATGGGGTTCAGGCAGCAGTGGGTATAAGCAAACGTCTCAGTCACTATGGCTGACAGCCTTAAATGCCCTTCGATGTTGCAGCTGCTCTGCAATACACCCTCAGATTTCAGGAACCCCAAGAAAAGAATGATGTTATATGGGGCCCAGAATAAGAAAAAGGCGACAACTATGGTGATGATCAGCTTGACAACACGGTGCTTCTTTGCACTCCTGATGTTCACCAGTATGGGGATGATTCTGGCGTAGCAGACGACCATCACCAACAAGGGGATCACGAGACCCAACACATTTATTGAGAAGATGTTATAGATCTTCCAGGAGTCATTTTCAGGGACGTAGCTACAAGCCAGCCCGTTAGACTCATTTGTCACCTTCGTGTAGATGATATCCGGCAAAGAGACGCACAAGCTCAGCATCCAGACCAGCAAGCTCACAGCAACTCCTGCTTTCAGAGTGCGATAACGCGCCATTGTGTGAGCGTGCAGGATGACCACGTAACGGTCCAGCGTCATGACAACCATGAAGAAGATGCTGCTGAAGAAGCCAGTTTTGTGGGAGCCAGTGGCAAAACGGCACATGAAGTCTCCGAAATTCCACTGACCAACCACAGAGTAGTGAGAGTAGAAAGGCAGCGTGAGGACGAAGAGGAGGTCGGAGATGGCCAGGTTAAAGAGGCAGATGTCTGTCAGGTTGGTCTGGTTGCGGTAATACACCAGGACGCACACCACTAGGCCATTGCCTTAAGAGGAGAAGGGACAAATGTTAAATATGTGTGATTATTAGGGTGAAACCAGGTAAGTTGAGACACTTTTGTCTCTTAGAACTTATTTTGCATCTCTGTTATATTGCTATAAAGAAAATATGTTGCCAGGTAAAATGTTTTAGAAACTCTGGACCCTCAAACACATCAAGAACCTGTACCTCACTCCAACAGCTGGTAATGTAAGATGGGACAGTCATGTGTTTTTGTTTTTAAAATGATTACTTCCATTTATCAGCTCAGTCATTAATCCATTAAATCATTAACATAGCCTAAATATTCATCAAAAAAGAGCATCATATTCCATGCTTCCCTGTTCTTTTGTTGCCTGTTTCCATGGTGCCAAATTGTCTACAGTGAACATGCATATGTGTGCTTGCGTGTGTGTAATGGCTGAATGGCTAATTCTGGACTGTTGTAGCTGACACTGACTCACCATCTTTAATATTTTTAAGCAACAAAATACTAAAAAATGTCTGTAATATGACAGAATGGCACACAGTAGCATAAATCATGATTTTATGGCACGTGGTAGCCTAAAAACATGCTGGTCTCACTTCAGAAACGTGTCCCATTTTAGCTTCATTTTTAGTCCCATTTTACCTGAATGCAGTAAGTACTCACTCAAAACCCTGTCCCATTAAAAAAGTAAAGTGTGTTGTGAAAATATTTCGATTATAATTCAAACAGTTCCCAGTTTCTACAACTATTTTTGTTGTTATACCCTTTTCATTTAGCTGCAACACTCTCAGAAAGAGAAACAATGTCACATGGCTCACTTTTTAAAAAACATCCTTGCTCTGCTCAATATCTCAGACCAATAACAATGATTGTTTCATGTAAAGGGCATTCGTAGCAACTATGCAATAACATGTTTGGTGATTGGCTGCTAATAACTGAAGAGCCCAATATGTTAAACCAGTGATACTCAACTTGTGGCCTGTGTCCGACCCACGATCAGGTGCCAGGTGGCCTGCCGACCATTCTCTAACTCACAATTGAATTTACATTAATTCACACTGGGACTCTTTTTGTACTTTGAATGTAAATAAGGTGCCATTGTGCATTCAAAACATCAAATTAGAGCTTGTTTACCAAGAAAAAAAAGTGCCAGGGGAAGATCCCCTGGAACCTCAACAGAGGTCTGGTTTAATTATTTATATATTAATCACTAATGTTTCTTATCAACTGGCCCCTGGCCTCCTGACATTTTGCAAATGTGGCCTTTGGGCAAAGCGATTTGAGTATCCCTGTGTTAAACCTTATTTGTCCCATTTTACCTGACTTCACCCTGTGCATCAGAAGTAATCTGGGCCAAATGGTCTCACTGACTGACTGTGTCTCTCTCTCTCTCTCAAACACACACACACTCACATGCACACACACATACCTAAGAAGCCAAGGATGAAAACCAAGCTGTAGAGAGTGGGCAGAAACACTTTGCCGAAATTTTTCAAATCAGCAATGTTGCAAGGAGTGAAGTCTGGAAGAAGTCCGTTATAATAGCCTGAATAATCATAGTAGTACTGTTGGGTGGTGGTATTTTCTCCATCATCTGCAAATAGAAAAATTATTTTAATTTCGACATTTACAACATTTTCCCCTCATTTTACTTTTAATTCCTGTACATTAGGATATAGTATATAGAAGTATATGGCCAGGTTGCATGTAAACACATGCAATTAATGGAGGTGAAGAGAAGAAAAATAATCTGCTACTAAATCATCTCAGCTGTTTTAGGGACTTTTTTAGCAGACACAAGTTCCAATGAAGGCTGTTCACACTGAGGTTTATGATTATTCATTTAACAGAGATAAATGTCATTTTTCAAAGCTGTGAGCACCACAAAGGCGATCCCACTGAACTCCACTGTGATTGTGAAAAGGCAAAAATCTTAGAGTTGGAGATCTAAAAACACAATAAATACAAAAAAAAAACAATAAATAAAAAATAAAAGTTAATAAAATCAAAGTAACTAAATCAATCTGCAAACAAAACCCTAAAAGATCTGCACAGATTGTCACCACTGAGGAAAAAAGTATGATCATTTGTAATTTGGGTGATTAAACCCTCAAAGTAAACTGATAATGGAGGTTAGTATGCCCCCTGCTGGTCTTTACAGGTAACTCACTCTGCTGTTGGAAATATTTGTCACACCTGCACATTCATCTATGTGTCAAAAGTTTGACAAAATGTCAGCAGTCTATGAAAAATTGTATGTATATCACCAGTGCAAACACTGATGTAAAGTGCTCATATGAGGTTGCATGCCTCATAAATTACTTGCTGTGTACTGTCTATCATAATAGTTGTGTTCCACATAATTATATATATTTATTTTATTGTATTGAAATGCTAATTAGGTAACTTCGGATTTGATGTTTTTGTACATTGTTATTTTGTTGATTTTAGTTGGAAGGCTAAATGTTAACAGGTGATATATTTGATGAACACAAATAGTAGCTTATAAAGACCAGTTTTTAAAAGACCCTTCAATAACATTTCATGCTTAGCAAACAATTTTAACATAATGAAATAAAACAATTTCAGAACTATGTTTACTAAAGATTCAAATATAAATCTAAAGAAATTATAAAATTTGCTCATTACAGCATTTAAATTAAAATGGACGTACAGCTGACAGCAGCGTATCGAGCAACCATCACAAATTATCACACAAATATTTCTTCAACAAGTCAAAAACACATTTATCTATACATAGATTCTCCAAAACATGTACAGCTGTTAAAATGCATTCACCTGACATGGCGATATCTCAGTGAGGCCTCTTTCTTTCAGGTAAAGTCAGCGGCTGCACTTCAGGACTCCTTATTTCTCTGGCCAGATCTTGATGGACACGATGAGCAGTGATGAAGGAACTGTCTTCAAGTCACTAGTCCCCTATTAATGAGTGCCACAGAAACAGAAGTGCAGCTGTCACTTCCTGCACGTCCCTCAGTGTGACTGTGAGATCCTTATCAGCAGCCTACACTTCATAACCTTTGACTGAAATGTTGACAAAATAACTTCATAGGTTAACACATCAAAACAAAACACTAACTTGTGGCCTTAAGTATGTGAGAGTTTCACACATACATACATATTATATCTTAAGGGCTCCAACAATATCTTTTTACAACAAAGATTCACATAGGGCCTATAAAGTGAAATGTTTGAGCAGAGCAATCGATGAAAAGTGAGCATGAAAGTGTGCAGATATAAAGCTATGTTTTTACTCCTTTGTGATGTAAACTAATCTTAATACAAGCAATGATAATATAAATTTAGTCATAATCCAGTACCATCATAAAAGCATCTGATCATCAGTTAAGGAGTGATGGCAATTTTTTCAGTCAAATTTAGTGACAGGGCAACTCTTTGTGTGCAACCTTTACATCACAGATTGCTGCTTTAATTAAGTGGAATATTAGTGTAATGTGTTTGCTTAGAGATTGCTATTTAAAGTTAGTTTAAAGTATTAGAACAAAAAATTAACAGTATTACAATTACACACTCTTTTCAAAAGGCAATTGGTGTCTGCCTCAAAAAGTTGTTTCAGATCTGATGCTGTGAGACTGTGTCCTATGTTCAGCTACATGCACTGTTTTTAATTTCTTCTTTTATCGTCCTCTTATTAATAACGTCATCATTCTATTAATGCTTTTTCACACCTGACTCAAATATCTAATCGTATGTACAGCACCCTTGCAGATGGGTTTGCACAGTTTGCAGTGAAGTTGTAGGGTGGTCTGTGAGTGCCCTCTTGTGGTAGACAGTCATACCAAATTGTGCAGAGGAGATGTTGCATGGGGGGGGGGGGGGGGGGGGGGGGGTAAGAGGGCTT